>NC_133666.1:7431381-7691477 GCF_037893015.1 Macrotis lagotis
AGGATCCTCATTTTACAAAAAAAATTTTAAAAAACTACAGGGAAAATTCAAAAGCATTTTAGAACAAATTTTGTATTGACTGTCAACTTACTTTGTATATGGATATTGAATGGATACTATTAACATCATTCTCCAGGTGCTATAGAGAAAAGCAATAAAACAAGAAAGAGAAATTAAGAGAACTAACTTTGTCAAAGAGGAAAAAGATTCATCACTTTTTGCAGATGATGTGATTTACTTATAAATCCTTAAAGAGTAGATTTAAAAGTTAATTGAAATAGTTAATAATTTCACCAACATTTCAGGATAAATCCCCAAATAAGTAAATTGCTTTAGTTACAAACACATACATATGTGTGTATGTATGTAAGCATGTATATAGACACTTATGTGGATCTATAAGTATGCAGTCTTGACCTACCCATAAGCAATTAAGATTTCTCTGGTTATTTAAGTCTGTCTTTATTTATTCAATGACCTACCTATCCGTCAGCCAAAGGATCATTTTATGGAGCTAGAAAAATAATGAAATTCATATAGAGGTACAAAAGGTCAAGGAGCTCAAAGGTAATAAAGGGGAAAAAGTGGGAAGGAAAGGGGCCTATCAGTAATAGATCTCAAACTATAGTACAAAGCAATAATTATTAAAACAGTTTGGTACTTATTAAAAATATAAAGGTTAATCAGTGGAACAGATTAGGTACACAGCATACCAAAGCAAAGGAATCTAATAGACTAGAGCTCAATAAGCTCAAAGACCACAGTTACTGGGGATTAAACATTCATTTTTGGACAAAAAATTACTGGGAAATTGAAAAATGGGAATTAGGTATAGACCAACATTTCATACTGTATGCTTAGATAATCTCTAAATGAATATATGACTTAGACGTAAGAAAAAAGTGACAGCATAAGCAAATTTAAAAAAAAAAAACAGGGCAGAAATTGCCTTTCAGATCTATGGATAGAGAAAGGGTTCTTTCATGGCTCTAGTGATAGAGAAGATAACAAAAGAAAAATAGTCCATTTTTATCATATAAAATTGAAAATTTTCACACTAAAATGTAATATAATTAAAATTAGAAGGAAAATGGGATAATTGAAGGAAAATATTTACAGCAATATTTTCATATCTAACACATACAATATGTTTTCATATATTGAAATAGATAGATGATAGAGTGTCAGATGATAGATAGATAGATAGAAAGATAGATAGATAGATAGATAGACAGATAGATAGATGTAGGTATATATGTATATATGATGAGAGAGAGAGAAACTCATTCAGATTTATAAGACTAGAAGCTCAGTAGATAAATGGTCAAAGGATAAGAAGAGGAAGTTTTCAGAGAAAACTGTTGACAACCATATAAAGAAAGTGGTCAAAATCATTAGCAGAAAAATGCAAATAAGAGCAATCACACCCATGAGACAGTAAAAGATAACAAAAGAGGAAATTGATAAATGTTGGCGAACACTGATGCAGTGGATAGAGCCACAATTTTGTCCAGTTATTCAGGAAAGCATTTTAGAATTATGCCACCAAAGTTAACCATATGATGCATGGTCTTGGACCCCAATATTACCACTAATAGGTCTATGCCCTAGAGACATCAAAGAAATAGAAGGACCCAAGTGCACAAAAATATTTGCAGTAGTTTCTTTTGTAATAGAAACTAAGAGAACACTTACTTATTGGTGAATGACTGTGGTAATAGTATATGAATATAATGCAATTAATGTTCCATTATATGTGTGCCAGAAGAGATAATGTAAAGGACAGTTACAGAGGAATGTGGGAAGACCTCTATGAACTGATAGAGAGTGAAGTGAGCCATTTATATTAAAAAATCATAGAGAAAAACAGCTTTGAAAGACTTTAGAACTCTGATCACTACAATGAGAAACCACCAGTTGGACCCAAGATAAAACATATCACCTAATTCCTGCTGGAGAGACAATGGATTGAAAATTCAGAATTGAGACATACATTTTTGGATATGGCCAATATGGAAATTCGTTTTGCTGGACTATAAATATCTGTTATGAACGTTTTATTTTTCAGTTTTTTATTGTTCATGGGAGAGGGAGCAGTTGGAAGGAAAGATAATAAATGTGTGTAAAAAAACAGTAAGTAATTAATTTAAAGATGGATACTCAACCAAAACACAATTGGTCACACCATAAAACTTCTAGAGGAAAAAAAAAACCCATCCAGTATCTTTTATAACTAGAGGGAGATTTTACAAATATACGTATATAAAACATACATGCAAATTATACATATATAGCTATATTTGTTAAACTTGCCAAACATCAACAGAATGAGCATTTGCATATACAAAGAAGAGAAAAGAGGATTACATGTGAAACCATTACTCTCTGCTGGGAAAACCTTTCTTTTTATAAATGTGAATGATGGATTGGTCAACGAGACCCTAGTTTGGGGGTCTTGTACAATATGCTCTACTTGCTACATATTACCATGGAGGTCCTGTTTATGGAAGTACATAGTGCAGGGGTCCTTCATCTCCCAATTTAGAGCATGCATAAGAATCCTGACTATTTTCTGTTGGCTTGATATGTGATGTAATTGGCTGTTGAGCTGGAAGTGTGCATATAAAAGGCTTAAACAGAAGAAGTCTTGTTTTTCCCTGGTGGTTTTTGACTTTTTGAGGAAGTAGAAATGTTCTGAGTTGGGGGAGAGGTAGTAACAGCGGCAGCAGGGGCCAGCTGTCAACGGCTGCCTATTCTTCTCATTGGACCACCTCTGTCTTTGCCTCTTTCTTGTGAGTATTTTATCCCAATCCCAAGTGAATTAGTGTCAGATACAAAATGGGCCAAGTTAAACCCTTGTGAACTTCATAAGATCAAAATAACCAGATGTTCCAAAACTAATGTCTATCAGTCTTTACAGAAGGCAAGACTGGGGAGGAAGTAGCCACAGGAAGAATCTGCTTGATCCAACCTAGCAGTGAATAGACTAAGAGTAGAGAACCATTGTTCTACAATCGAGGGAGTGACTTGTTTATCAGTTGTGGCACTCTCAGAAGTGAACTTGGTGAGTCAAATATAAGGTTGTCACTAGATTAAGTTTAGTTCATTCTTTCCAGGGACTGAGTGGGTATGGAGAGTGTACCCTCTGTTGGGGAGGAGTGATGATATACTTCTGACTATGCTATACAGTAAGTGTCCATTTGTAAAAGTTATTTGATATTAATCTGTTCGTTGATATTGAAGAGAGATCAGTTAGTAACATTTGGAAGATATTTGCGAGCAAACCTACCTCCCAACTCTTCAAGCTTCCCACTAGTATGAGGGGAGCAATAACCAGTAGTGTTCTGAGGCCCTAAACTGTTTGTTCAGGTGTAAATTGGAAGAGTGAGTCTAGAGCCAATGTACTACAGATGTATATATTGAGTTTTAAATAGTAGTACCCACACTGACCTACCTGAGTGTCTGTGTCCCCTTCTCAACGTACTTCTGCGCTCTTATGCATATTTTAAATTCTCTTTTCTTTCTTCTCTTCCTTTTTTTGACATTGCTATCCCTGACTCCTTTCACTCCCTCAACAACTCAGCACCACCATCAAAGTGAAAGCTGTTCCTTGTAATAAAAAGTAGAGTTGAGAAAGATCCGCACATTAGTCATATCTGGGAATCTAAGTCTTATTCTGCAATCTATAATCTTTCACCTCTCTGGCCAAGAAGGAGTCTTCTCTAGCTGTGATGGGTCATTGGATGGATCAGAATTCTGCACTTGCAAAAGTGGTACTTCCAAAGTAGTTTTCCTTTTCCTGATTGTAATCACAATATAACTTGTTCTCTTGGTTCTACTTGATTCGCTCTGCAGCATCAAGTCTTATGTTTATGAAAATCTGTCTCCTTATTTTTTATGGTACAAAATAATGTCCCATTCCGTAGATAAACCATAATTTATTCAGTCATTTCCTTAATGGATGAGCATTCACTTTGCTTCCATTTCTTAACTACCATAAAAAGTGTTGCTTAAAATAGAGTCCTTTCTCTCTTTATTTTCTCTCTTTAGGAGCACATACCTAGCAGTGACAATTGCCTGGTTGAGAGGTGTACACAGACTCCCAGCTCTACCAAAAGTACATTAATGCACTTGTCTTCTCACAAGCCTCTAGTTACTTTCAGTTTTCATTTTTGTCATCTTGGCCAATATGCTGGGTATGGAATAGAATTTGAGAGCTATTTGAATTTGCAGCTTTCTTTGGGGCACTATTTCATCTGGTTATCAATAAGGCTCTGGACTTATTCTCCCACCACACCTATCAAGTCAGCTTCTCAGAGCAAGGTTAGCTCCGTGTTCCCAAAGGGTCCAGGGACATCCCCGGGTGGAAAAGGACCTATGTGATGTTATCAGCTCAAGTTCACTTCTAGTCTGTTCTCCACAATGTAATATTACGACTTAGAGGCAATTTTAGGTGGCAGAATATGCTGGATCCCAGTCAGAAAGATTTGAGTTCCAATCTTGCCTTCAATACTTACTTTCTACTTGACTGGAAACAAGTCACTTAATATCTGTCTGTCTCAGTTTCCTCAACTGTAAAATTTGAACATATAAATAACACCTACCCTTCGAGAGTTGTGAGGTACAAATGAAATAGTTGAAAAGCAACTGGGACATAATAGGTTCTTTAAGATTCTCATTTCCTTCTTTAGTGTACCAGTTTCACTTAACCAACTAAAATTATATATTCATATACATGAATATATAATTTTAAAGTGATATTTTCTGAGAATAGAAAAAACAAGAAGAGTAGTCACAAAGCATTACCTCACCTAAATTCTGGGATCATGATCTCTCCTCTACCACCTCAGTCTCTGAGAAGAGTGGGCTCCAACTGATTTTTAGATCCAATGGAATATTCATCCCGCCAAGTACCTTTCTAAATAAAGTATGGATGATTCACTATCACTGTCTCTGGACTGCCTTCAATCTAGTCTGACGCAAATAGGTTTTGTTTGTGACTTTACTCACACCATGTGGCTTCTGGAAAAATCCAACATAGGTTCTAGCTAACAGGCTCCTGGTAGCATTCTCTCCTCACATTTCAAAACTCACATGGATATGTTGTTGCTCAGTCATTTTTTAGTCAAGTTTGACTCTCCAGGACCCCATTTAGTATTTATGGGGGCAGAGATACTACACTGGTTTGCCATTTTCTTCTCCAGCTCATTTAACAGATTGGAAAAACTAAGACACACAGGGTGAAGTGACTTGCCCAGGGTCACACAGCTAGTCAGTGTCTGAGGTCAGATTTGATTTTAGGAAGATGTCTTCCTGACTTCAGGCCTGAAATGTACTCTATCTGCTGTGGCACAACCCAGCTGCCCCCACAAGTCCTAGATAGAGCTAATACTTCACCTAAAAGCAGGAGGAGTAGACACAACAGAGAAAGGAACAACAGTACAGTCATCTATTTATGGGCCAGAAAGTAGTGATCTCAATCAGAGATAAAGATGAGGACACTGGGACCTTCCTCACTTGAACAAAGTCAGACAGGAAAGAACTTGCCCCAGGGACTCACTTTGTCCAGTTAGTTCCTTTTGAATGGCCCCCAGTTCTAACTCAGCAGTTGAGAAGACCCTCTCTTTTCCATATGATTAGTAGACAGGAACCAGTTGCAGAATTTCTGCACATGCTTCAGATTTTCTCCTTCCATTAATAGACCTCCAGAAACAGGTTTCTACATGGTGACTGTATCAGCTCAGCACATTTAGCCCACTCACAAGCTCACCTTTACACTTGCATGTCTCCCTTTGAGAACTACCTGTCCATATCTTGCTCATTTAGACCCAGGAAGAATTCTCTTAGCCCATTCAACTGGGGGAAATTGTTTAACTATCAAAGGATTACAGAGATCATAAAACACAAAAGAGAAAAATTTGGCTTTGCTAAGTTCAAAAACATATGAGGCTGTCTGTGCTCACTGTGTCCAGGTACATAGAGTGGGTTGATGGTGGGGAAAGTCAATGAAGAGTTTCAATATTAAAATTCTTCATCTTTTAAGACAGCTAATTGGCATAGTAGATAGAGTGCTAAGCTTGGAGTTCAAATCCAACCTCATATACTTACTAGCCATGTGACACTGGGCCATGTGACATTTAGGCCCTCTGTCTGTCTGTTTCCTAGTCTGTAAAATGGGGCTAATAACTATCACTACTACCATTGTATCTTGCCTTATGGTAGGCGAATTTTTGTTTAATTGAACTGTTGGAGGAAACAAAAAGGGAAATTCTATCTTGAATCTTATTTTTGCCAACAGTCAGATGCTAGGATTAAAAAAAATGATATCCTAGGGAGAAAATGATGATTCCCTATGGAGAGTATTATGATGTAAATTTTTACCGTGATGTCAGTTATGATGGAAGTTTGATGACATGGATGTGGATGGTGATGCTGGGAGCATTTTGACACTTGATGATTTGGATAGGTTAATGATGGGAGAATCATTGTGACATTTATGATGATGAAGATGTGAATGTTATTATGGTTGTAATGAAGACTGTGACAATGATGGTAATGGTTAAAATGGAAATTTTGCAACATATCAGTTAGGATGGAAGCATAGTGATATAGATGGTAAAGGTAATGGTGGCTACACTGTTACATGACTGGCCTATGGAGATGGTGCAAGCATCATGACATGGAGAATGATGGTGATAGTTCAGTTATATTAGAAGTAGAGCACCATTAATGATAATAGTAATGACGTTAGCATTGTGAAATTGATGGTGATTGAGAGAGTTCTGTAATGACAGAAGAATAGTGACCACATCCGTGGTGGAGATGTGAATGTTTCAATGAATTCAAACATATATCTGCCTAAAAGACTATTTGATGGAAAACTCACACAGGACTCTATTGCTATATTGATGGTGGTGGTGATAATGGAAACATTCTGAAAAGGAGGTGGATGGTGATAGTGGGAGTATTTTGACATTGTTGATGATTTTGATTTTTTAATGGTGAAAGAATTGTGCCAGTGATGATGATGATGATGATGATGATGATGATGATATGAATGCTATAGTGTCATTCATATGATGCCAATATGAGATACATTGATAGACAATGGTTAGAATAGTTGAGTTCAAATCCAGGCTCAGATACCTGCTAGCAGTCTGATCTTGAGTAAGTCACTTAACTTCTTTCTGCCTCAGTTTCCTCATCTATAAAATGAGAATAATAATAGATGTCTTTCCCAGAATTATTATGAAAATCAAAGGATATATGTATTCCATCCTCACCACCTTACTACCTTACTGTCACAATCATGGAAAAGTTCACTTACCTTGGCAGTACACTTTCCAGGAATGGCCACATATATGATGAGGTTGACACACGCATTACCAGAGCTAGTTCAGTATTGAAAGAAAATGTGAGAGAGAAGAGATATTATGCTGCCTACCAAACTGAAGATGTATAGAACCATTGTGCTAACGTCATTGCTATATACCTGTGAAGCCTAGACAGTCTATTAGCACTATATCAGAAAAACTGAATTGTTTCCATTTGAACTGGCTTAGAAAGTTTCTGAAGATGGTAAGATAAAGGATCAGAAAATGAGGTCTTTCTTGAGCTAACCTACTAAGCGTTCAAACTCTACTGCAGAAAGCACAGCTCTGATGGGCTGACCACAACGTATGTCTGCCTAAAAGACTATTTGAGGGAAAACTCACACAAGGCTCTGCTCACATGGCAGCTATGAGACTATGTCCAAACTGCCAAGTGAAGAATGGGAAACAGGATCTTCTGTATAGCATTAACTTGGAAAGTAATCACAGATAGTAAGTCTCTCTGAAGAGTTTTGGCATTAATTGTGAAACATGGGAGACAATTGTGAAACATGATGCAGGATTGTTCAGTATGGATATCAAAGGCAAGGAAAAGCAAAATTGTGATAGCTCAAAAAAACATGAAATGCCCATATTTAGAGACATTGCCCTCCCAAATAGTCATGCAAAGTATTTGTCCAACCTGTGGTAGTGCCTTTGAAGCTCCTATCAGCCACAGTCAGATACACTGTACCTTTACTCGAACATATTGATGTCATTTTCGTCCTCGTCAAGAATGAAGGACAAAGAGCACCTTCTTTTCCAGTGCAGTCCCCACAACCATCATCTGAGGAAGTGATTCCCATGGAGAAAGTGCCAACCTCTTCACCAACTACTGAGCACCAACACCTAGAGGACAGTTAAAGCAGCAAGGTATCCTGAGTGAGAGACAGAAAACAGTATGAATCTGGCAAGTCAAACCACTACAGCATCATCTCCACCACCTCCTCTCAGATCCCATTAAACACATCCCAGGACACCTGGAACCCAAGAGTAGCAGGGTCTCCAACCCCATCTGCCCTGATTCTAGCCACAGCTATCGTGGAGGGGAACAACTACTGTGGAGTAAGGGATCACCTTTCTCTCCACCACCAATACCAACAGCAGACTAGCCACAACTCAAAGGTAGACCAACCAAAGAGCTCCAGACCATCATACCACCTTCAAGTCCAGCCTTCTTAAGCATCACACTGGGACATAGTAGGCATTTAATCAATGCTTGCTGGTTGACTGACTGGGAAGCAATTCCCACAAGACATGATCTGACAACTGCTTACGTGGGGACTGAAGACTCAGTAATGAAAAGCATTTTCAAATCTTAAACATTAGAAACTTATATGATTTTATCAGTGGAAGTGACATAAAAGAAAAGGTATTATTGTATGTTTTTCTGCTGTTCCCTTGGGTCAACTGATCTGCAACTAAAACCTTTCATATACTTTGTCTTTCCCATTAGAATCTGAACTCCCTGGCATATTTATTTTCCTTTTTTTAATCCCCTTGAGCTTAGCATAGTGCATAGTAAGTTTTTAATAAGTGTTTTTTAAATTAGTTTATCATTGTCATGAAACTACCATTATCACCTTGAACATCCTCACATAAATATCACTATTATTGTTGTATTACCATCATTTTCACCTCAAAATAAGCAACTGGAAAAAATTTTTTCATTATGTTTCTCCCATAAAAGTTTCGTATCTAAAACATAAAAAGGAGATATTTTAAATGCCTAAGAACAAGAACCATTCCCTAATAGATATACAATCAAAGGGTATAAATAGACAATTTCTAAGGAAGAAAGCAAAGCTATTCACAATCAATTGGAAAAAATGTTCCAAATCACTAATAATTAAAAAGTGATTTTTTTCTTTTTTGCAAGGCAAAGGGGTTAAGTGATTTGCCCAAGGTCACACAGCTAAGTAATTATTAAAGTGTCTGAGGCTAGCTTTGAACTCAGGTCCTCCTGACATGATAACCAGTGCTCTATGCACTACACCACCTAGCTGCCTTTCTAAAAAATGAAAATTAAAGTATATCTGAAGTTCATTTTATACTTTGCTCATCATGTTGGTAAACATGACAAAGCAGTATAATGACAAATGTTGGAAGGACTGGGGAAAAACAGGCATGTTAATGAATGGTTTATGGAACTGTGACTTGGTCTAGTCATTCTAGAAAATTATTTGGAGTTATGATGAAAATGTTGTTAATTATGTCTTTGACCCAGAAATACTAATCCCCAACGAGATCAGAGGAAGGGAAAAAGAACCCATATGTGCAAAACTAGTTATAGCAGCACTTTTTGTAGCGATAGAACTGGAAACTAAGTGGGTGCCCAAATACTGAGGATTTAGGTAATTCTTGACTCTCTGTACTTTCTCTTCCATGTCACAGAAAACTCTTTACCCTGGAAGTCCCCTATACCACTGAATTTCAAACACTAGAAGTAACCTCCACCTTTGTGGTCTTTCCCTCTGATTGGCTGGTTACTCCAAACCTGGTATCTTCATCTCCCCATGACTCCCTTACTATTTCCTTTTATGTGTTGTTTTTCCTCATTAGTGGGTAAACTCCTGGAGGACAGGAACATCCTTTTTTTCCTTCTTGTATTTGTATTTTTCAGCCCTTAGCACAGTATCAGGGACACAAAGTGCATACTTAATAAATATCTGTTGACTGTAATGGCTAGACCAAAAATGGTATATGAATGCAATAGCATATCATTGTGCTATAAGAAATAAAAAAATGCATCGTTTCAAAGAAAACTGAGAAAACCTGTATAAACTGATGAAGCGTGAAATGAATGGAACCAAGAGAATAATTTCTCCAATGTCAACATTATAAATAAAGGTCACTGAGAGATCAGAAGGATTTGAAAATATAACAGGGCTCAGGCCCAGGTCTTTGGGAACACCCTTAGATAGGTGGCATAACAAAGGATCATTGTGACAGAGGCAGTGGTATAGAAGTGACAATAAGATATTAATCTTACTAATGTGACATTAAAGATCAGAATTTCATGCCACATGGCAGTGATTGTGGTGCAGATATAAGAATGATTCTGATGATGATAATGTATCAGCTATAATGGAGATTTCAAATTGTAATGCTGTCCACAGCATTGTAATGATGAAGATGATAACATTTCTTACTGTGACAATAGAGATGATAGCAAAGTCATGAGGAACACATATCTACCACATAAACCCAAACAAATTTCAGAAAGAACCCCCACACCACTAGGAAACCTTTCAGTCTAATTGACTACCTGAACATAGGCAGACAACTTAGCTCCCATCCCCCAGTAAAAATCAAACAAACAAAAACAAAGGTCACACCAGATGGAATACGGATCAAAAAATCCAATGAATAATGATAGTAAATTACTTCTTCCATCCCAGAAATACACAAAAAATAAGAAAGAATTCCATAGGCAATAAAAAGAAGACCAGCAAAAAGTTTATACCAAAAGTAACTTCCTTGTGTACAAAAGACCGACTGGAGAAAGCAGAAAGAATTGAAGGCTCCACTGAGCATAGTGGTAGAAAACCTTTAGCATGGACTTTGGAAGAGATCAAAAGTGGCAGTAACCAATTTGATACAACTGTGGCCACAGCAGAACTCAGACAAAGGTGCCCCAGGTCCTTGGTTTTCAAGATGCTAAACAATAGAGGATTCTGAAGACCTTTCTAAGAATTAACAATGAATCAGTTTAGTTATGTTTTCACATTTTTTCCCTCTCCTCCTCCTGTTCTTTTGGAATCTTCTGTTTCTCTTTCTTCTCTTCTTCCTCCTTAAATATCTTGGGAGGGATGCCAAGGTGATGGGAGCTATAAGGCCATGACATATTCTGGATCTTTTCCCCTTAGTGGTTTATAGTCTAAGAGAACTAAATTGATTTGGTCAGGTCTCCTTTGACTTCATTGGCAAAAGAGTTGTGAGTTCAGCTGTGTGATTACTATGTCCACCTATGAAAAGCATAAACCTTAGCAGAAATTCATCCCTGTGCCACAAAGAGGCATTGAAGAAGGAAGTTAATGGAAGAGAAATGGGATTGGGATGGGTCATGCAGAAAAATACAAATATCAAACTAATATATTAACAGTGATATGGGCATAGAAAATAAGATTACTAAATCTTGTTTCAAGTCATACAAGTTGACGAAGAGGTAGTGAAATATAGTTCAAAGGCTGCTTATCCTGGGGTTTAAATCAAAGGGGTTCAAATTTCTTTGCCATCCATGTGAGCCTGGGAAGTTTCCTTGCCTTCTCTGCATTTTCACTTCTGTAAAATGAGGAGTTGATCTAAAAAGGATCTAAGATCTAGATGAGTCAAGACCTACACCTTAGACATCTTGGGTCTAGGGGAATAGAGATTTATGTCTCCTCTCTGGGAAATGAGAGGAAAAAACCATCATCCATCAACTCCTTTCTGATTAATCTTAGAAGACTTCCTGGAATCTCTGCTACTATCCAACAACAGATATTAATTTTGGCCTTACACACTAGGTTGGGTAACAGTGTGTGTGAGAATGATATTTTGTCTTATTAGATACGGTTTTGCAATCTGATCAGGCAACTTGAAAGGGGCCAATGCTATTTCAAGTAGTGTACCCAGAGGCATCAGGTCACAGAGTAGGTCTCTCTCTACGTGACTCTGAGGAGATGGCACCTAGTATGGGAAAGTTAGTGTGGGGCCAACAGAGGACCAGAAAGAAGAGGACACTGGGAAGGAAGTCAGAGACAAGCTGCAGAAATGATGGATGGAACAGGAATCTGGTTGACAGAGCAAGATTTAAGGGAGCTAAGTTCCTACAGACACCCTGGGTAGAGCATACTACTCTATAAATATCTCTAAGACATAAACAGCAAGGGAGGGGGAAGGGAGGGGCAAAAGAAGGGGAAGAAATGAAGAATGGGACCCTGGAATGGAATCAAGTGAGGACAGGCTTTATAGTCAACAGATAAAGGTTCACATCCTGCCTCTGACACTTACTACCTCGACAATCTTGAGCAAATTATGTAATCTCCCTGGACCTCATTTTCCTCATCAGTAAAATGAAGAGATCATAGATGTAGGTTTTAAAAGACATCTAACCCAACTCTCACTTTACAGATGAGAAAGCAAAGCCAAGAGGGGTTATGTGACTTGTCTAAGGTCACACAAGCAGAAGGTGGCCGAGCTGAGATTCAAATTCAGGTCCTTTGACTCCAAGTTCCTTCCACTGTTTTGGTCAATTACTAAAGTCCTTTCTAGTTCCAACATTCCATGTTTTAAATTTCATTCCAACTCTAACAATCTGTTTTATGCTTTAAGGATCCTCCTTATGCTGATATTCTGTGATCTTCTATTTTCTTTCTTGAGTGCCTGTGTGTGTCTGTGTGTGTGGGGGGGGGCAGAAGAAGTAGGAGAGTTACTGAACACAATAGAAACAGGTAAGCAGGATCTCATCAGCAGGGAGAACATGGGAGTTTTCAGTGATAATCAGATTCTCCATCACTCTTTCTTCTTGATATCAAGCCAGCATCACCCACAAGTATTTCTTTTCAAAGTATCTATCACATTTGTCTGCAAGATGTGATAAAGATACTATATGACATATATAACCTTTGGGTGTGTGTCATATGTTACCTAAGGCTCACATACCCACAGTAGAACATAAATAGTAATTAGTTTGACCTTTGCTGTCCTAAAGTTGGATCTAATTATTTGCCTATTTTGAAGTTATTGAAATTATTTCTTTTTTGACAGTTACAAAATGAGTAGGTCAAGGGAATGTTATAGGTATAATTGAACTAGATTTCAGCAAAGCATTTGACGAGGTCTCTTATGCTCAGGATTGTACTAAAATTAGTTTATACCAGATCACAAGAACAGATTGTTAAGTTTTTAGTTGTGAGTATTGAAATCTCAGAAATCAGTAAACATTGCAAATTGGGGCTTAATTTACTTGTTTTGTTTATTGTCTAGACAACAAAGTGATGAAAAAATAGAAATACTGCAGATTAAATTTAAAAGTATATCCTGCACATATTTTTTCTCCTGCTTATGTTTTATTTGGCAAAGGCTCGAGAAATATGGTCTTCACCAGGATACAATGAGATGGACTTGAAACTAGTTGTATGGCCACAGTTGATGACTGAATGTCATAATAGAGGGAAGTCTCCAGTGAAATGTCTCCTTCCAATTCTGAAATGGACTTCTTTGAAGTCATTAGTACCTGGGACGAAATCCAATCTATCAAATATTCTGATTTTCACATGTCTCGCATTTCAAAGGTGTATCCTAACTTCACTCATGACTACTACACATTGTATCATATACATAAAGCACACGCTATTACTATGGAAGTTCAGTCTTCTTTATAGCAGTTGTGTGTGGACAGCACTTTCCTATGCTTCTCACTGTCACAAATCCATCTTTTTTTTCCCATTCAATTCAAAGATTCACAGAATTTCAGTCCTGGGAATGGCCTCAGAAGCCAATTAGTGGCATCCATATCTGAAAAAGAATGTTCTTCTCTAACTTAGATACCTGACAAGTAATCATCCTGAATGTGCTTGAAGGCCTCTAAAGAGGAGGAACTCACCACCTCTCCATTTCACTTTTAGGCTGCTGAACATGTTAGAAAGTTCTCCCTTGACATTGAGCCTCAGTTTCTGTCTTTATAACTTCTTCCTTTTTGCCCCGGTGTGCATTTTTAGGGGCAAAAGAGTCAGAGAAACTGCTTTCCTAGGCTTTACTCATCTCTCTAGCCTTTCCTCCATCCAACTAACTCTGCCCTATTCCAGCTTTACACAGGGTAAGTGCTCGCAAGGAGATCAGATGAACCCGGGACACTTTGGAGGTCTGTCTTAAGAATTCTAGAATTAATTGTACATCTTGGGAGACACTGGCATAGGACTACCCAGAATGTTGTACCCTCCTCAGTGAGGGTGCTGTGCTCTATGAGCAAGGCAGAATGGAAGCAGCTCAAAGGAAATGTAAGCCACCCAAGTTTAGAGTCAGCCCCCCAGGTATTCACCTGGACTATTTGTGCCCAACCTGTGGTAGAGCATTGCGATCTCGTATTGGTCTGATCAGCCACTGTTGGACACACTGTGCTCTGTCTCCAATGTAGTGATGTCATTTTGTTCTTCTTCAATAACAAAGGACAAGAACCAACCAACTCCATCTCTTCTCATTGAATCTCTGGGCATCCTTCCCAGCATTGGATGACCCTTCTCTTGTGCTCCTGACAGGCTGTGGTGATGCTTTCATCATGGCCATCATTATCATCACTGTCATAGTGCTATTCCTGTTACTCTAACTATCCTAGAAATGCTGATTTCCCCTGAAGAACAGAGCCCCACTGCACCCCAGATCTCTGCTCATTCATCTCTATGCATTTGAATGCCACCTCTCCTTCACTGTCCCACTCCAGACCGGTCCACCCTCTCCACTGTCTCCACTCCTAATCCACACATTTCCTTTGTTTTAAATCTTTTTCTCATTAGTGCTGGTCATATTCTTGTACTCATTGGGATCCAGACCTAAAAGCTTCACAGTTAAGAGAGCAAACTATGGGAACTGGAAGGGAGTGGGGAAAGATTGGAAAAGCAATGGCGAAATCTCATTGCTTTCACTCACACAGCCATTTGGCTCCAGAAGAAGAGAGAACCATGTGACCCAAGGGAGCATGTCAGCTAGGCAGAGCAGCCAAACGGCTCCTGAGAAAGAAAAACTGGTCTTTCAATAAGAAAAGACAAAGTCTTGAAACCAAATCTCAAAAAGAAAATATCAATCATATGGCCACAGAAATGGAGAAGCAATTAAGGATAGAACCGAAACATAGAGACCTAAACTTGGGCCTCACACTCACATTATTATGGGTTACTCCAAATATGAGCATCTACTGGGAAAGGACTTGCCTCTTGAGAAAACCAGAGTTCTCTTTCATAAAAGCCACAAATGCTTAAATTAGTACTATAATACTGTTGACCTTTATGAACACCTGAGATGTGCAAGTCTCTGGAGAACTAAAACTTTTCCTTCTGAGAACCATAAGTTTATTTCTCTTCTAGAGGGAGGCCAAACCCTTCAGGAAGTAATATGAGTATGTGTATGGCATTCCGGAATCGAAAGGCAGCAATCACCAGAGAGGGAAGAATTGTTGTACTGACTGACTGTTGTTGGACAAATAGACATGAGTTCTTTATGGATCTCTGCACCCTTTTTGAACTGGGGTCCTTCACTCATATCTGCAGAGACCTAGATATGAACGAAATTTCAAGGTTCCCTGGGAAAACTCCTGTCTTAAGTCAAAGAGTGATATTTGAGAAGTCTCCCAACACAGATATAAATTCAGGCAATATGGTACCACCTGGATTGCACTGCCCTCCCAAAGCCAATGATTTTCTAGGCTACATTAAAGGGCACAGTATGTAGACAACAGGAGATGATGGTTCTACTGGACTCTGCAGTGGTTCAGACCACATCTGAAGTATTTTATTTAGTTCCAGGTGCCATGAAATAATGAGAGAGATTCTGAAAAGAATGACCAAGATGAGGAGGAGTACTCTAAACTTTGTCCCACAGAGATTGTGGAAGAAACTGGGAAGATTTGATCCTTGTTTTCTTTCAAGGATTGCCAAGTAGAGAAAGAGTTGACTTTGTGTTACTTGCTTCCAGAGAACACAAGTTGGAGCACTTAGTGAAGCATGTGGAAAGAGAATTTTCATTCTTTTTTCTTCGTAGTTCTTGTAACGGTACCAAAATTAAATTCACTGCTTCAAGAAGTAATAGGCTCCACCATACTGATTTTCTTTCTTTCTTTCTTTCTTTGTAAGTTTTTACAAGGCAGTAGGGTTAAGTGACTTGCCCAAGGTCACACAGCTAGCGAATTACTATTTGTCTGAGGTCAGATTTGAACTCAGGGCCTCCTGACTCCAGGGTCAGTGCTCTATCCACTGTACCACCTAGCTGCCCCCACATACTGGTGACTTTCAAAATTTGGATAGCCGCTTGTAGAAGAGTTTGAGATTAGATAGCTGCTGATGTCACTACCCTCTCATAGACTCTATGATTATGTGCATATCAATTCATCTTTTTTTTTTAGATTTTTCTTTTTCAAGGCAATGGGATTATGTGGCTTGCCCAAGGCAATTATTATTAAATGTCTGAGGTCGGATTTGAACCCAAGTACTCCTGACTCCAAGGCCAGTGCTCTATTCACTGCTCCACCTAGCCACCCCTCATATCAATTTATCTTACAAAGAAACAAAAAACAGCCAAATGAACTGATGCGAAGTGAAGTAAGAATAGTCAAGAAAACAATATGTACAATGACTACAATAAGGGAAACATAAAAAACAAGCACAAAACATAACAAAATGAACATTACTAAATATCAAAGAACAAGCATGACCCTAAAGAAGAGTTAGGAGAAAATATCCCCAATCAGGAAGGGGATTCTGGCATCAACTCCTACTGAGTCTGTTTACAGTGGGAACTTCTATACTTCAGAAATCCACAAGCTGACTGCAAAGAGAGGAGGTCTATGGGTTTGATCAATTGCATATATTTCCAGGCTTTTGTGAGGTACTGATCATTTTTGCTGATTCTTTTTTTCTTTTTGTCTTTAAAAATATTTGTTATATAGGATGACTTTCTGAGACAGTAAAGAGGTAAGGATACTAAGGAGATTTTTGGTGATGAAAAAAAAGACATTGATAGAAATATATTTTTAAAATAAATACAAATTTTAAAAAGAATATTCATTTATTCTTTTAGACTCACTTCTGTGAAACATCACCTGACCTGTCTTTAAGTAATCATCTTTCTTCTTATTTTTTTGTAGCTATTTGTGTTTTGTTGCAGAAAAGACCTTAAATCTGAAATCAAAAGGTTCTGGGTTCAAATTTTGATTCTATTATGGTGACTGTGCCACATCCTGCAATGTTTCCTTTTCTAGAGTCTCAGATTCCTTACTTGCAAAGTAAGAGTATTGAATTGAATAATCTCTAACATCACTCCAAACTTTTAATCCTATGAAACCCACTTGTCCACACACTATAAAGTAAGCTCCATAATGGGAGGGAATGGAAACTACTTGTATCACAGTGCTCTTGTACATAGAGGTTCCCAAATAAAAGTTTATTGCATTGAATGATATGATTTTGAGTAGTTGTTATTTCAACAAATTCTTAGAGTTTGAAGAGACCTTAGAAGTCAAGTTACCTACAGTTATCACAGAATATTAGAAGTTGAAGATACTTTAGAAACCTAATTTAATCCTCAATTTTTCAAATAGGAAATTGAGGTCTCAAGAGGGGAAGCAACTTGTCCAAAACATTCCTATACTCCAATGGATTTGATTGCCCTCTCCTGTGCAGCAAGCAAAAACTCATTCATGTCTGTACATTTGGGGCTACAGGGGTCCGCAAAACCTGCTAAGAACTTTCCTCTCATTTTCTTGACATCATATGAACATCAAATGGACTAAATGGTCTGTCCAGACCTCATCCTCTCTATGAGACCAGCCCATCTTGCCTCCCCCCTCCCCCACCAGTCATACATACCTCGGAAACTATCTATTTTTACAATACTTGGGGTGGGGGCAGCAAGACCTCATTTTAATTGTGTCTCAATCATTTCTCCTAAACACCTATTCCACCTCTGCATGATCCTTGCCTTTCTATCTTCAGAGGCTATGGTTTTTCACGATTCATAAACATATCAAATAATGAAAAGAATATTCATATTAAAAAGATGAATTTTTATTTCAGAAAAAGTTTGCAACTTTGCCTTTCCTCAGAGGCAATCTAGCTTTCCCTCTTCCTCTTGTAATTCTGGGCTCAGCTAATTTTCTATGCATAGTGTTTGGCCAAGACACTCATACAAATGAAATGAATTCTATGGACTGTCCATCCAACTATATCTCTTAGCCTGGACAATAGGCATTCATTATCCACTTTGTTTTTCCTATGTGGATTGTTAGGTGGAATTTCTCAGAAAGATTATTCTTGGGGCGGCTAGGTGGAGCAGTGGATAGAGTACTGGCCCTGGAGTCAGGAGGACCTGAGTTCAAATCCGGCCTCAGACACTTAATAATTACCTAACTGTGTGGACTTGGGCAAGCCACTTAACCCCATTTGCCTTGCAAAAAAAAAAAACCTACAAAAAAGATTATGCTGTCATGTAGCTCTGCAAAGTTTCAGGGCTTGATGCAGTCAGCACAATGTTCTCTATAAACAGGAGTATCTAAAGGAACTCATTTATCTACAGGGAATCCCTCTTTCATTTGGAACATTCTGCATGATTTTGTCCAATACCCTTGGGGAATATAGAGCTCCTGTTCAAACACCTTCACTCCTGTTGGTCTCTTCTGAGTTTTACAAAGTTTTTACTTATACTTATTTCTATCCCTCCGCAATTATTAGGAAGTTTTCACTTACATCATGTCTAAATCTGTCTCCCTGCAACTTCCCCTCTCCCCTCTCAGTTGCTTCTTTTTCTGCACCCCAAAGCTAAAAAGAACAAGTCTAGACAAAACAACCCTTCAAATAGTGGAAGACAACTAACTTCTTGAATCTTCTTTAGACTAAACCTCTCCAATTCCTTCACCTGAACTTTCTATAGTAGGAATTCTTAACCCAAGTCTCAGAGATCCAGAGGTTTCTGAATAGATTTCAGAGGGTCTAAATGGAAAAGATAATTACATCTTTATTTTTCACTAACCTTCAGTTTCCTTGGTAACCCTGAATGTTTTATTTTATGCTTTTAAAACCAGAAAAAAAAATTCACAGTCTTCACCAGACTTCCAAAGGGAGAGTCTATGACACAACAAAGATTAAGGACTCCCATCCCATGACCCTATCTTTAGTTTTCTTACCATATAGGCTGCGTCCTCTGGGTACTTGTTAATAAAACATTCTGTCCAAGACTGTCCTAAATATTGTCTGTCCATTTCATTTCTGAGGTCAGTGGTATTCTCTCAGTCCTCACTCTTCCTCCCTCCTTTCTATTGTCTGATCCCTTTTTTTCTCCCCTTTGCCCTTCCTCAGTGCCAGACATTACTGGCTGGAAACGCCCAGTGAGTATCCCCAGAACTGGGTCAAAAATCAGAACACAACCCCACAGGACCTTTCCATGAATGTGTAAGCCATGAAGTGGAAAGAGTAGTACTGGAGGGAGGGTCCTGGGACCGGATGGTCAAAGGAAATAGCTTGACCCCATCTCTCCCTATCAACCTTCTTTTGCTTTCCAGGCTTTCCAAATCCTCTGGAAGCAGCACTGACATCCTTCAAGTTCCAACTGCAATCCCACCTTCCACACAAGAATCCCTCTTAAACTAGGACCTTCTCTCTGGTGTTAATCCTGTCTAGTGATAGTTTATACATAGTCATTCTCATGTTCCTATTGTCTCTCCCATTGGATTGTAAAGTCATCAAGGTCAACACTTGTCAAGAAAGCTTAATAACTGTTTTCCATCAACTGGCAAAAGGTGATAGCTGGTGAGCTGACTCAAACTGCCATGGGAAGGCTTTCAGTCATGTTTCCAAGGAACCAGAGCAGAGGCCCAGAGAAGACCTGACATGGAAGCTCCAGTGAGAGAGGGGAACAGATAGGTTGAGTCCGATTATCTTCCTCCCCTGCTGAAGCAGCTCTGCTCAATCCCATAGGTCACCAGAATTTAAACTGGAAAGACTTTTCAAAGATTGTCCAAACTGATCAGCTCCTTTTACAAAGGAGGAAACTGAAGTTCCTTCCTAGGGGAAGTATCTTGCCCAAAGTCACCTAAATATAAAACAGTCCTCCTGACTCCAGGGCCAGTGCTCTATACACTGCACCACCCAAGTGCCCCTGCAATTCTTCTTCATGTACTCTATAATCAGGGCAATCTTAAGGTCTTTTGATTCCTCCTAAGTGACTCACCTCCACCTCCCACTTCTGCTCAGGCTGTTCTCCATTCCCGGTTTGAACTCTCTGCTCACCTTCAACTCTTTGGATCTCTTAGTTCCTTTAAAGCCTTCCCTTTGTATAAAAATCAGTCTGAGTGACCTCATGACCTTTAGACCTTGTGGAGATTGGGGGGGAGGGGGGTCTGAAATACCCTCAGGCATTCACACTAATCCGATCTCCATTTGACCCTGAAGTAGGGTGGAAGCTGAGATGGCACTAATTCCATCTCCTCAATTGAAACATGTACCAATTAAGATTGTCTTGCCCTTATTTTGGAAATTGTTTACTCTTGTCTATAAAAGCTGCAGCTAGCAGTTTGAATTTTTTTTTTAATTTTTGACTATGCAATAAGTGTTACTGATGTTTTTGTCTTTTGTTCTGGAAGAAGACCATGACATCAGGAAGGTAATGCCATGACATGCAAGAGAGTTGGATTTAATTGAGGGGAGGGGGGAAACTATACATAGCCACCAATCTCATTTTCTCTTTGGAACCATCTGGGTCCAGTGGCCAGATATGGAGCAGGATGACTGGAGATGACCCTGGACGAAGTGGGAGATCTTGGTTTTTTTAAATGGACAATGCCCATTCCATCATTAAGGTATAGTAAGAGAGATGAGGCCCAGAGACCAAGAATGATGACTTCCAAAAAAGAAAAAGAAAAGAAGAAAAACAAATTGTTGGGAGGGTAAGACCCTCACAATATATCAGTGATTAAGGCAGGTGAGAAAGAGAAGAAGCAAGAAACTTCCTTTGCATAGTCCAAAAAAATCAATTTGGGAGGGGAAGACACTTAAGGTTTCTTGTCAAAACAGAAACAATCTATGTTTGAATTCACTCTGAACCACTCAGGGCCCAACTGATCTAGTGGACTTAGTCTGAGACCCATTGTTGGTCAATCAAAGAGATCCAGAGTGATTTGGGGCCTACTGTAAACCCCAAGAAATTTTACTAGTTTTGGGGCAGAGTGCCCACAAGTATAAGAAGAAAAGGAGAAAGAAAGAAAGGTGGGAGGGAGAGAGAGAAAAAGTAACAAAGAGAGAAAAAGAAGGAAAAAAGAAAAAGGAAAAGAGAGAGAAAAGGAAAGAGAAAGAAACAAAGAAAGAAAAAAGAACAAAAGAAAGAAAAGCAAGCTGTGGGGTTGCTCTTATTACTCACAGAAACTGATACTTGTCCTTCAAGAAGACCATGAAATCAGGGAGGTGAGGCCATGACATTTACTCACCCAGGGCTCACACAGTTGATTTTGAGATTGGTTAAAGCCAACTTTGTTACCTTGGTGTGCTAATGAATTATTTTTGTCTTTCTTTTCTTGAGTCTTATTGCTCAAGGTGAGGCTGAACCCAGATTTCTTTTACCCCTCTTACTGCCCCCCCGCTGTCTATAAATGGCCAACCTCTCCAATAACCTTGCATTCATTTTTTTATATATTTGTCTGTATAGTCCTAATGGAATGACAAAGGTTTCTTTTTTCATTTTTTCCTTTGTATCCTTAGCCCCTAGTAGGATGCTGCCACATAGCAGGTTCTTAATAAATGCTGGTGAACTAATTGCTGTTGCCTGGAGATTAGGTCCCAGGGAATGGATAGAGCACTGGAGTCAAAAGATGATCCAAGTTCAAATTCAACTTCAGACACTTAACACTTACTAGTGACCTTGGAAAAGTCACTTCACCCTGATTATCTCGAATCCAGGGCCATCTCCAATCATCCTGGTCATTGAACCCAGATGACTCTGGAGGAGAAAGTGAGGTTGGTGACTTTCCTCCACACCCTCTCACTTAAATCCAATTGAAAGAATCCGTTGATCACTTCCTGAAAAAGATCCCAAAATGAAAACTCCCTTAAGTATTATAGTCAAACTTAAATTCTCCCAGGTTAAGGAGAAACTATTGCAAGCAACCATCATGGAGGCACAGGATAACAAGATTTAGCATTTTTATATTAATGGATTGTAAAGTCTGAAATATGATTTTCCAGGGGGCAAAGAAACTAGGATTACAATCAGGAATGACCTACCCAAGGGCAATTGAATTAATCCTTCTTAGGAAAAAGTGGACATTAAATGAAATAGAAGTGAGAGGGGACTCAAATCCAATTCATGTGCATGTCATGTGTTTACCTCCCTGATGCCTTGGTCTTCTTCAAGAATGAAGGACAAGCTGGCCACCAGCCCTGGAGTCAAGAGGGCCTTAATTCAAATCTGTTCTCAGACACTTAATACTTGCTTAGCTGTGTGACCTTGGGCAAGTCATTTAATTTCATTACCTTGCAAACCCCCCCCTCCAAACCCCACACAAACAAAAAAGGGTGAAGGACAAGCAGTGACAACAGGGTCTCGGTATCAATATATGTTAGAGACAGGACTTGAACCCAGGTTTTCCTTATTCAAAGGCAGCTTGGTGACTCAATGGATAGAGAACTGGGTCTGAAGAACAAAAGACTTGAGTTTAAATCCAATCTCAGAGACTTATTGACTGTGTGACCCTGGGCAAGTCATCTAACCTTTTCTTGTCTCAGTTTCTTCAACTGTACAATGAAGATAATAACAGGATCTTCCTTCCAGGACTTTGTAAATATTAAATGAGATAATATTTGTAAAGTGACTAACATGTAGTAGGGTTAATAAATAAGAAATGCTTATTTCCTTTTCCCTCCCTACCCCCATCCTCACTCTCAACAAACATTTGTTTTTCCATTAAAGCCCAGAGGGAAGTCCAAGGAAGGAAATTGTGGGCTATATTAAGAACATTGAGCTGGGGAGGTGAGACCTGGATTCAAATCCCACCTTTTCTATTTATTCCCTATGTGATTTTGGGAAAGTTATCTTCCCTCTCTGTACATTAATTTGCAAAATGGATTACACTAGATGGCCTCTTACTTCCCCTTCCTGATTTAAATATTCAAAACCTTGGATCACAAACCAAGGAGGAAAAGGTACTCTCCCCCTCAACCCACCCCAAGGTAGTCCATCAAAATAGTTTTCCTCAGGAGAAAATTTCTCCTTTTTGGAAGAACAAAGCATCCTGTGAATTAGCACTATGCTCTCTGAAAACTTCTCTTTGGGAGGTAGTCTCATGCTGTGGGAAAAGCATTAAGTTTTGAATCCCATGATCCAACTTCAAATGTCAGCTCTGCTAGTATCCTTGGACCAGTCTCTTCCCCTTCTGGACCTAATTTTCCTCTTTTGTAAAATGAGGGGTTTGGGACTAGACCTGTGACCCTATGAATTAAGAAAACCATTTATGATACTCTCCCCTTTTTCCTAAAGGAGATGCAGAGATGCTTAGTTGAAAGAGTCCTTAGAACAAGAAGATGGATGTTCATATCCACTCTGGGCCATATACTTCTTGTATGACTGTGGGCAGGTTCCTTAATTTCAATTTTCTATTTTCTCTTTGTAAATTGAAAGGATCGACTAAATGGTCTCCAGATCTAATAACTCTACATCCCACTCCCTGGGCCTCCAAACCACAAGTTTGAGAATTGCTTATTAAACCCATTCCTGTTTGCGACAGTAAAACAAACTATTTTACAACCCAACCACCCACTCTTTCCTGACAACCTCCATTCTCCCATCACAAAACAAATATCGAAGTTACTCTGATTCTCAGCTCAGTTCCCTAAAGCCAAACCAAAGAGAGTCTTTGAAAACCACACCAGCCAATCTCTTATGAGAAATAACTCAGAAGGCAATAAAACTGCAACTACACAGATTATTTCCTATTTCAGTCTGTTCCCCATCCTCTTGCTTTCCATCTGTCTCTCCCTCCTTCTGTCAAGAAACGTGCTATCATCCTGAGGCTGATTGTTTTAGAAGTGAACATGGTGTTCTGGAAAGGAACTGTGACCTTAGGCATGACAACTAACAGTCCTAGGACTCATTTGCTTCTAAGACCCTTCCTTCTTCTAGTTGCCATAATGCTTTCTTCCCTCTTCCCCTCCCAGTTTACCTTCCTGAGAGGAAGCAAGATGCAGTAAGCCTACAGATAAGCCTCTCCCCCTTCATTCATGGTCTCAGGCCTAAGATGAAGCCTCTGGGAAAGGTGAAGACGCCAACCAACACACTACCATGGTGTTTACAGGGAGCTACTTGGACTGAGGACCCAGCATTGGCTGGAGATGCTGAAAAACAAGAGAATCACCACAATGGGTATGAGTCAGACCTCACCCTTTGCTGGTACATGCCCATCATAGGTACGGAAAAAGGTAGAATCCACCAGAGGGGAAGGTGGCTCGGTATATTCTCAATTACTTGATGGTCAAGGTAGTCATCCATTTCTACTTAGTCTAAACCACAAGTCTCATGCATGTTCTGTGTGTCTATGTGTGCACATGTCTATGTGCATTTATGTGTGTTGCATACACACATGTGTATATTGTATATTATATACATGTGTGCTCATGTATGTGTATGTGTGTGTTGGTTAGGTTTTTTGAAATCTGAGCCTTCTTCAATAAATTGTTAGCTTGAATGAATGAACAAATTAATGAATGCACATTTCTTAACTACTTACAGTGTGCTAGGCACTGTGCTAGGCATTGGACATACAAATAAAAAACAAGTCCATACCCTCAAGATGCATTCTTTTTAAAATTTTTAATATTTCATTTTTTCCCAGTTACATGTAAAAATAATTTTCAACATTTGTTTTTCAAATTTTGAGTTTCAAATTTTCTCCCTCTATCACCTCCACACCATTGAAAAGGCAGGCAATTTGACATAGGTTATACATGTGTAGTCATGAAAACACATTTCCATGTAAGTTATACTATGAAAGAAAACCCAACCCAGAAAGACCCCAAGAAAAATAAAGGAAGTAAAGGAAAAATATCTTCAATTAAAGGCACTTCTACTCTGATAGGGAATTTGGGAATCATGGAATGGGCTCAGGTCTGGAGAGAGTCAGAAATGGTGAATGGAACCTTAGTGCGATAGTTACTGTGTTCTTTCCAGTAGAGATGGCAACATTGCTTGAATGACTGTTGCCACAGTAAGAGGTAGAAAAGGCCTGGGGATAGAGTACACTGCAGTGTCAGGTCAGATGCCAATGTGCCTGTGTTGGGTAGGTCCTGGTGTCGGTCTGATGACTTACTGCCTGAAGTGTGAATAACAGTCTGAACGTCTTGGACTTTTTGAGAAAGCAAAAAGATCCTGATAATGATATTCCCAGGGTTTCCTTGGGTGTAGACATGAGTAAAAGAAACTTCTTAAGGTCCCAAACTCCCATCCCCAATTATGCAGATATTCTTGTTACATCATGGGTCAAGTATTAAATTATATGACAATGCTCACCAGAATTAGCAAAGTCCAGTTCTTTTGCAGTTCAGTTTGGGGGTGGGACAACACAGAACAAGATGCTCCTGGTCCCTCTAACAGTGAAGAAAGAGTTACTTAGTCACTGCAGGGAAAGAGTATTACCCAAGGATATTTAGCAAGGATGTCATTTTGTTTAGCTGAGTGGAGCTGCCCTGTCTCTGAGTTGTCTATGTTGGCTCACTTGGTGATCCAACAGCAGGAAGGATCTAAAGTTCTTCATGGCTTTTTGTACCTGGAGGAGGCAGGAAGTGACATTATGGCTTCCAGTTTAATCCATCAAACTAATTAAGGGTAGTTTCCATAGCTTTTAAGGCCAAGAATTAACCCAGCTCATATGGCAATGGATTCTAGTAGTCTTCCCACAGGGAACAACAATGAAAGAAAGATAGGAAAGTTAAATACACTCCTAAGGTCCTTTAGATTCACCAAAAACAAAATGTTCAGAGGATATCATGAAATTCTAAGGCCTTGAAATGGCAAAGCTAGAACACTCCAAACAATGGGCACAGGATGTTAGATCTGTCAGGGACCTTAAGAGCATAGAACACAGAATTTCTAAGCTGAATGGGACATTAGGATATAGAACATATGTCCTTAGGGACATAAAATGTCCAATCCAGAAGTCTTCACCTAGTCCAACCCTTGATTTTAGAAAAGAAGAAAATGAGACCTTAAGAGAGTTGAAGAAATGGTCTGGTTAGACCCAAGCTCACAGAGGACAAACCATGAGCAGCCTACATACCTCCTGGCCTCAATCCAGGGCTCAGCCAGTGTTTAGTTCATTGTGCCTATCTGGAAGGAAGGGTTTAGTCCTGGGCCTGCTTCACTTCTCCCTTTACACTACTTTTCATGGAGATCTCATCAGCTCCTCTGGCTTTAATATTTTCTCTATGCTGATAATTTTCAATCTTCCTCCTGCTCTAACCCTCTGCATGTCTTCCAGTCATGCATCTCCAATTAATTTCCTTTCAGATCTCTCAACCTGGATGTCCAGTAGACCTCTTTACCTCACTAACAGCTCATTCTCTTTCCCTCTAAATTCTCCTCTATTCCTACTTTCCCTGTTACTAGAAAGAGCAACAGTCCTATCTCTCACCCCCCCATACCCCATCTGTTGCCAATACCTGCCTACTTCACTTTCGCACCAGCTCTCTAATACATCCCCTTCTTTCCTTTGATGCCATTACAGATCTTGTGTAGGCCCCCTATCTCCTACCTGGATGACTGCAGTAGCTGCTGGTGGGTCAGCCTGCCTCAAGTCTTTCTCTACTCCAATCCATCCTCCATTCAGCCACCAAAGTGATTTTCCTAAAGAGCAAATCTGATCATGTCACTCTCCTATTCAAAAACTCCAATGGCTCCCTATAACCCCAGGAACAAATATAAAGTATTTTATTTGGTAGTCAAAGACTTTCATAATCTAACTCTCTACTATCCTTCCAGTTTTCTTGCACCTTATTCTCCACCATGTACTCTTTGATCCAGTCACACCAGTCTCCTGATTGTTCCACTAACAAGGCCCTCCATCTCTCAGTTTGGGGCATTTTCCCTGACTCTCTCCCATGCCTAGAATGCTGTCCCTTCTCCAGTGTAACTGCTGACTTCCCTGACATTCTTTAAGTTCCAATACCCCATCTTCAAGAGGAAACCTTTTCCACCCTCTTCTTTACTCCATAAGGATAGGCATTGTCTTTTGCCTCTTTCTGGTTCTTAGAATAGTACTTGGAACAGTAGGTGCTTAATAAATGTTGATTGATTGATTGATTGATTGACTGACTGATTGATTGATTCTAGGGAGATAAATGCAATCCCCCCAATACTCACCTGGAGGCTTACCTTAAGGCAGCAGAAGTTGGCCCTATGTTAACCTCTTTTAGGACTTATAAAAGGTTAAATCTTGAAAGATTGGGCCTTATCAATTTATGTCAAGGTCCCAGTTATTCCAGTTCCCCCTTGGAAGGGATCCTGCAGACTTTCATCTTTCACCATTTTGTCAAAGTCCCTTATGCCCAAGCCCTACCTTAATATCCCAAACCTTTTGACCTGTTTTTGATTCTCAAGAGCAAGCTAGGATTTGGATCTGAGAGCTCATCATCTCTTATTCCTAATCATCCCTTCTCCTTCTCCTGATGCTGCTGGTCCCACAATCTGATATCTGCTCCTTATTTCATTTCTACCTACATATTGGTGAAGTGCAGGGGATAGAGCAATGGGTCTGGAGTCAGAAAAACCAGTTCAAATCCAGCATCACACACTTCGTAGCTGTGCAACCCTGGACAAGTGATATCAACTCTGCCTGCCTCAGTTTCTTCATCTGTAAAATGGGGATAATAATAAGCTTCCTTCCCAAGATTGCTGGGAGGATCATATGAGATAGTATTTGGAAAGTTCTTATAAAAGTGTCTGATGATTTTTTTCTTCCTTCTTACCTCCCATTTCCACTTGATCAAATCACAAAAATACAGTGTCTATGGTTTAGTCACAAGGGTTCAAATTCTACCTCTGCTACATAGTATTTAGAACAGACAAGTCATTTAATTTGGCTATGTCTCAAAGAGCTCTGTAGTTCTTATCTCTTAATTTGTAGACCCATTTCATTGCTATCTTCGATGCTGACACAATAACAGTGATTCCCAAAAGTCCAGAGCAATTGTGTTGCTGTTCAGTGGTTTTTCAGTCAGATCTGTCTCTCCATAACCCCCATTGGGGTTTTCTTGGCAGAGATCCTGGGATGCTTCGCCATTGCCTTCTCCAGTTCATTTTGGTTCTTGAGTCAGGCTATGATGTCAGTTCGCATTCAATCAGCAGCATGTTGGCATAAAATAAGAGCTTAGCCATTTATATTGAACTTTAGAGTTGCTAACGTGATTTAGAGACACAATCATATTTGATTCTCCAAACAATTTTCTTTTCTGTAAAAAGAGGGATTTGAGCTTGATGATCCCAGAAGGCTTTCCAGGTCTACATCTAGGCTCCTATGGATGACCTTAGGCATGTCTCTTCTCCTTCCTGGACCTCAGTTTCTCCCTCTGTAAAATGAAGGGATTGGACTGGATGGTCTGTGATATCTCTTTCATTTCTCTCTCTCTCTCTCTCTCTCTCTCTCTCTCTCTCTCTCTCTCTCTCTCTGCAGGCCAATGCGCAAGGTCACACAGCTAAGGTAATTTTTAAGTGTCTAAGTCCAGATTTGAACTCAGGTCATCGTGACTCCAGGCCAGTGCTCTCTCCACTGTGCCACCTGGCTGTCCCTGTGATGTTTCTTTCATCTACAGATCTAGTATCCTATGGATGACTTAGGACTTACTTTCTTCCTCCGTAAATTCAGGGAGTTGGTCTGACTTCCAGCTCTAGATGTAGGAATCTACTCTCCTATAAAAAATTCTATGATGAAGAGAGTGGCAATATTACCATCCCCATTTTAGGGTAGCAATTTGACATTCAGAGAGCAGAAATGACTAATTCCAGATCACACTCTGTCTCTTCTTTCCTTTATTCCTCAGACTGCCAATCTAACATAGGAAGAACAGGAGAGACCTGGATATGAAATCAAAACAGCTGGGTTTAAATATTAACTTCACTACTTCCTGTGTGACCTTGTGGAAGTCACATAACTTTCCTGACTCATTTTCCCCATTTGCAAAATTAGGGGAGTGAATGAGAAGCCATCTTGGGTCCCTTCTGGATCAAAGTCTATGACACAATAATTCTCAGAAAGAAATACTGGAGAGACAAGTGCCAGCCCAGAATTATTTTTGACTAATAAAAAGTAGTAGAATGATACCTATCATAGACTCCTAGGGAAATTTCTAATGAAAACATAAGAAATAAATTTACATTAGAACAAGACTAACATTGGACAAGATCATGAAACTCAGAATATCATACATTATAACTGAAAGGTACTACTGTACATCAGATCAGAAGGACCTCAGAATGTTATTAACCATGTAGTATGGAAGTTCCCAAACTGTGAGCAGTGGACTCCTGAGTGCTAGAGTTAATAGAGGGATCCATGCATTCATACTTCTTTAAAATTAATTACACCAAAGTCCTAGGCTGACATCTGACATCTGAGCTCTGTGTATTCAAATGCAGGTGACAAATCTTTGAGGCACATCTCTTTGCATAAGATATGTTGGGGAAAGTGGAAAGTCTGTACCACTTGCACTGAAACCTAAAAGCCAAAAGAGTTAGATGTGAAATGAGATAAAAGACTAAAGCATTCATCATATCAGACAGATTCCAAAATCTCCCAAAACTACAAGAATAACAGCCATTGCCTTCAGAGTCACATTATAGTAGATAAAACATATATCTAGGAGACTGAGTCAATATGTCTCTCAAACATATGAACTCACATTTTTCAGTTGTGTGTAGAAGGTGCTGGAGTGATGAACATTCAAATATTTTGAAAGGATTATGGAATTCATAGGAGTTTTTGAGTTATCAACTTTTCTAGAGAAGAAGGAAGTCGGTAAAGCAAGAAAAAAGAATTTTCACCCACCCTAGACAGTTGCTGTGATATTTCTCCAAGACAGTGGGCTATATGTGAAATTTACTAACAAGAACAACAAAAGACTGAATAGCTTCCTTGCAACGAGTGCCAGAGAGCTAGCAGAATTTACAGTGATCAGCATAGAATATAGCCTATTTGTATTTCTCCGAAAGCCCAGACAACTGTTTTCTGTGCTCAAAATTCTTCTCCAATCTCCAGTTTATCAGAAGTATTTCCATTAAAAAACATCAGATGGGCTTCAGTGAATATTTTCCAGTTATAAGAAGAAACATATCTAAAGAGACAAGAGAATCTTGACCCATGTTAGAGGATTAGAGGTAGAAAATGTGACACAGGACAAAAGAAAAAAGAGCATTGATCACCTAAAGCTAAGAAACTGAAATCTCTTTCTTCCCAAATGGAAAGGAACTGAATTCGACTAAAGAATCAACTATTGGGGGGGGGGCAGAATCAAGATGGCGGCGTGAAGGCAGCATTTCCTGGGAACTCCTTTACCAAAAAACTCCAAAAGCCATTAAATGATGACTCTAGCCAAAATTTAGAGGGGCAGAACCCACAGACAGACTGAGTGATAATTTTCCCAGTCCAAGATAACTTAGAAGCTCTGTGGGAAAGGTCTGTTTCATCAGGACCAGGAGTTGGAAAACAGCCTCGGCAGCAGTGCAGCCCAGTCCAGCCAGGGATCACTGGGCACAGCTTGAAGGGGTGGTGAGAGAACTCTGCTGCACCAGAATGAGGATGGCGTGAGGGGCACTGGCCACAGAACCTGCAGCAAGAATCAGGAGAAACCAGCCTGTACCTCCAGAACACAGCCCATAGACAGTAAGGGGGGTGAGGGAAGACTACAGAAATCTCTCCTCTCCTTGGGGCAAGACTGCTGTTTACCCACACTCAGATCCAGCTTGCAGTTTGGCCTTCCATACTAAGATAGCACTATTCTTGAGGTTTCTCATTTTCTTGGGGGGGGGGGGAAGGGGGTTTTATCTTTGCTCATAACAAAATTATTGTAATAATATAAAATAAACAAACCAAAATTTAAAAATGTTTAAAAAGAATCAGCTATTTACTTGCTAAGAAAGATGATGTGGGTCCTCTCTCAGCAGTGGTCATGTGAGAGATAATATAGTAATGGCCAGAAAACACAGAGATAAATAGTAATGGTCCTCAAGCATTGTTGTGTGCATTCCAGACATGGGGTACTGCCCACACACACAGAAAGAGGCAGGGAATGAAGTTTTTCCTATGTAAAACTCTAAAGATTTATTTTATATTTGAGAATGCATGAAGGAGAAATGTATGAGAAATCTGTACAAGCACGTGACTGCGTTTAAAATGTCAAACCGAGGAAGTCAAAGTAGTACCACGGACAGATCTACACTTTCTATATTCCTTTGTCAATTGCTAGCAAAACAATTAAGGGGCTATTGCAGGAGTTTTGATGAGAGATGAGAAGGTAAGGTGAAGAGAGAAAAGGCAATGAATGTGAGAGATGTTTTATAGGCTAAATTAATAAGACTTGGCAACTACTTAAATAAGGGGAGGGGAGTAGGAAGAATTGAATATGTCTAAAAGAGAGGAGTTGAATATGACTGTGAACAGAAAGACAGTAGTGTTTCAACAGAAATAAGGAAGTTCAGAAGACAAGTGCATTGAGGTCAGGGTATAGGAAAGAAGATAATGAGCTGTTTTTTGTAGATTTTGATTTTGAAATGTCTGGGAAATGTTCAGTAGACAGGTGAGAAAGTGGGAGTGGAGCTTGGAGGAGAGAGTAAGTTTACAGAACTCATTGTTAATCTTTTAAGAAATGGTTGTGCTATATATTTATAATGCTTCTACAAACAGCTTGGTTATAAGATCCTTATCAGAGATATCTGATGTTTTCCCTCCACCAATGATTTCCCTTCTTATTCTAACTACATGATTTGTTTTTCATACAAAAGGTTCTTAATTCCATGGAATGGAAATTACCTATTTTACCTCTCATGATCTCTTTTTTGTCCCTTATTAGGTAAGTGGTCCTTCCCCTAGCCACAGTTATAAACAGTGTTCTATTGCCTTTCTATGGTTTTTTTTTTTTTTTATGAGAAGAGGTGGATTGGAGTGATCTTTTATATTCAGGTCATATATTCATTTTAAGTTTATCATGTAATGTGATATAAGATGATCTAAATTTCTGGAGATTTCTTTCTAGTTCTCCCAGAAGTTTCTTTGAAGTAGGGAGTTCTTCCCCAAGTAATTTATGTTCTCAAATTTATCAAATACTGAATTATTGAATTCAATTGTTTCCTAATTTTCCTTATCTAGTATATTCTACTCATTTGCCTTTCTCTCTTTTTGTTGCAAGGCAAATGGGGTTAAGTGACTTGCCCAAGGACACACAACTAGGTCATTATTAAGTGTCTGAGGCGGGATTTGAACTCAGGTCCTCCTGACTCCAGGGTCGGTGCTCTATCCACTGTGCCACCTAGTTGCCCCATGCCTTTCTCTTGTCAAATTTGATGACCTTTTCTCAGTCCTCATCCTTCTTGGCCCTTGACTATCCTTTAATCGAAGGCATTCTTTTCTATGGATTTTCACGGCACTTCTCTCTCTTGGTTCTCTTCGAAGCTCTCTGACCACACCCTCTCAGTCTCCTTCACTGACTCATCGATCATATCATGCTTGAAGAGGACAAAGAGAGGAATAAGGTATAAGACAGCTGGAAAGGTAAAAAAGGATCAGGTTAGAAAGAGCCTCATATACTAAATAGAGGAATTTATATTTTATCCTGGAGGCTGGTAGATAGTAGAGCTCCATGAATAAATGGGGACATGCTTAGATCCACCCTTTAGAAAAATCACCTTGGCAGTTGAGTGACAGATAGATTCGAGTGGGGAGAGACTTGAAGCAAAGAGACCAGTGATGAAGTGATTCACACATCCAAGTGGGAAGTGATTAAGACCTGCAACTGAGAAGTGACTGTGTGAGTGGATAGAAGTATATGTTGTAAAGGTAGAAATGATGATATTTTTGAAAACAGATTGGATGAATTAGAGGTAAGAGTCAAGAATGACACTGAGGTTATAGCCCTTGACCCATAATCTCAATTAAACAGCATCTTCTATCTGAAATATTGCATGATTTCACAAACTCCCTCCCTCCCAAACTACCTTGTATTTATCTCCTTTAATTTACTTGGTTTTATTCATTTATATTTATACTGTAAACACACATATATATGCATGAAATCATTGATGAATATTAATATAATTAATAAAATATCAATATTATTAATGATATCATTAATAAAATATTAATAGTGTTAATGAATTAAATAATTAATTATAATATTGATAGCTTCGATGATTTATTCTTTGACTTTTTCTTTTGGGTTAAATTATTTAGCTTCCAGTTAAATTTTAATCTATGTTTCAAAAACCCTTTTATTGAATATATATTTTTTATTGCATTTGGGTTCTAAGAGGGTACACTTTGCATGTCTCCTTGTCTACATTTGTTTGTGAAAGCTTTTATACCCTATAAATAGTAAATTTTTGTGAAGATGTCATGAACAGCTGAAAAATAGGTATCTTTCTTCTTTATTTTCATTCATTATTCTCCAGAGGTTTTTTTTATATCTAACACTTCTAAAATCCTATTTATCTCCTTACCTTTATTATTTAACTTATGGTCAGATTTATATAGGTCTGACATGAAAAAGGACTTCCACTCCTATAGTTTTACTCTCTATTTCCTTCTGTAATTCATTCAACATTTCTTTCATGAATTTGGATGTTATGCCATTTCATGTACATATTTAATTCATTGTCTGTGGTACCTTTTAGCAAAATGTAGTTTCTCTGATCATATTTTTAATTAGATCTATTTTTGCTTTTGCTTTTTCAGATATCATGAATACTACCTCTTTATTTTTCAACTTCAACTGAAGCATAATAACTTCTACTCCAGCTCCTTATTTTAACTAGGCATGTGTCTTTCTGTTTCAAGTATGTCTCTTATTAGAAACATATTGTTGAATTCTGTATTCTAATCTTTTCTGCTAGTCTCTTCCATTTATGGGAGAATTTATCTTATTCACATTCACAGTTATGATTGATAACTATGTATTTCCTTCTATCCTTTTCTCTTGAATTTATCCTTTTGTTTTAACCTTGTCCCCTCCTCAGAAGTCTGGTTCTAACCACTGCTTCCCTTAATCTACCCTCCCTCTTGTCACACTCACTTTATTTTAACTGCTTCCTCCTCCTTCCATGTTGGGTAAGATGAATTTCCATATATAACTCTATGTGTCTGTGTGTATCAATGCTGTGTTGCTTGCATTTGAAAGTTCTAGACAGTTTCCTTGCATTACAACATAGTTTTTAGGTGTTTTGATTTGTTGTGTTCTTCTAGCAGAACTATGGTCTTTATGTTTTCTCCACAAGTCTGTTTGCAAAATCAATACCCTTGTTTTGTATAGAATTCATGTGTTCATTCAAAGCTGTTATCTTTTGCTTCTCTTCTTTCAAATGTTCTTTCACTTCAGTATCTTTGCATTCTGCATCTCTTATTCTCTTACATAGAATGTCTGCTTATTTGGAGAGATCCTCCATCATTCATTCAGTTTATCCTATTCTCCTGCTTGTGATTTTTTAAAAATTCTGCATCAAGTGATCTGATTTTTTAACATACTTGAATTTCTAATAGCATCTTTTAAAGTGAAATTCTAGGACTTTTGGCTAAGATTGGGGAGAGAAGACAGGCACTGTGAACTGCCTGAATCTTACTCTCATCAGATTTGGCTTACACTTAACATACACACACCCAGTTAAGTTAAGAAACTTATTTTACCTTTCAAGTATTAAAAGGGGAAAGGGGGAGCAGGGAGGAAAATGGAAACTAACAAAAGGAAGGGAAGAAGGGGCAAAGGGAAAGAGGAAAGAAAGGGGAGGGGGTGGATATAAGGGAATAAACGCACAGAAGGTGGTATTCAGAAACAAAATACTAGGGAATATGGATAAACTGAAAAAAAGGGAAAATACAAACAGAGGGAAGATAGCACAGAGGGCAACAAAGAATTACTAATTATTACATTGAATGTGAATGGGATGAACTCTCCCTTAAAACATAAGCAAATAGCAGACTGGATTAAAAACCAGACTCCTACAATATGCTGCTTTCAAGAAACTCATTTGAAGCAGAGAGATACATATAGAGTAAAGGTAAATGGTTAGAGCAAAATATATTTTGCTTCAGCTAAAGTGAAAAAAGCAGGGGTAGCAATCCTTATGTCAGACAAAGCAACGGCAAAAATAGATAGTATTAAAAGAGATAAGGAAGGAAGCTATATCCTCCTAAAAGGAACCATATACAATAAAGTAATTTCAATAATAAATATGTATGCACACAGATTCTTAGAGGAGAAGTTGAAAGAGTTACAGGAAGACATAAACAGCAAAACTTGACTAGTGGGAGACCTCAACCTCCCACTCTCAGATTTAGATAAATCTAACCATAAAATAAATAAGAAAGAAGTTAAAGAAGTGAATAGATTGTTAGAAAACTTAGACATGATAGACATATGGAGGAAACTGAAAGGGGAGAGAAAGGAATATACTTTTTTTCTGCAGTACATGGAACTGACACAAAAATTGACCATGTACTAGGGCATAAAAACCTAATAATCAACTGCAGAAAGGCAGAAATAGTGAATACATCTTTCCCAGATCACAATGCAATGAAAATTACATGCAATATTAGGCCAGGGATATATAGAGACCTAAAACTAAGTGGAAACTAAATAACCTCATTTTAAAGAATGAATAGATCAATCAACAAATTATAGAAAAAATAATAATTTCATGCTAGATAATGACGATAATGGAACAACATACCAGAACTTATGGGATATAGCCAAGATGGCTGTCAGGGGATATATTATATTTTTAAATGATTACATGAATAAATTGGAGAAAGAGGAAATCATTGAACTAAACATGCAACTAAAAAAATTACATAAAGAATAAATTTAACCCCCCAATTAAATATCAAATATTAAATTCTAAAAATTAAAGGAAAAATTAATAAAATTGAAAGCAAGAAAACTATTGAACTAATAAATAAATTCAAGAGTTGGTTTTATGAAAAAAACAGTAAAATTGATAAACTTAAATAAATTTGACTAAGAAGAGTCAAAACAGAGTCAAAATAGAGAAAGAAAATTATAGACTTCCCTGATGAATATAGATGCAACAATCTTCAATAAATTCTTAGCAAAATGATTACAACAAGTTATTACTAGGATAATACGCTATGACCAAATAGGATTTAACCCAGGAATGCAGGCTTGGTTCAATATTAAGAAAACTGTTAGCATAATTAATTATATCAGAAGCAAGCCTATCAGAAAAAGATGATTATATCAATAAATGCTGGAAAAGCTTTTGACAAAATACAGCATCCATTCCTACCAAAAACACTAGATAGCATAGGAATAAATGGATTGTTTCTTAGAATATAAAGCAGTATCTATCTGAAACCATCAACAAGCATTATATTCAATGGGGAGAGGCTAGAGGCATTCCCAATAAGATCAGGGATGAAACAAGGATGCCCATTATCACCACTACTATTCAATATCCTATTAGAAATGTTAGCTTCAGCAATTAGAGAAGAAAAAGAAATTGAAGGAATTAGAATTTGGAGGGAAGAGACAAAACTCTCATTCTTTGCAGATGACATGATGTTATACCTAGAGAATCCTAAAAAAATCATCTTAAAAACTACTAGAAACAATTATCAAATTTACCAAAGTCACAGGCTATAAAATAAATCCTCATAAATCCTCAACATTTCTATATATGATTAGCAAGATGCAACAGAAAGAGCTAGAAAGACAAAGCCCCATTCAAAGTAACTTCAGACAATATAAAATACTTGGGAGCCTACCTGCCAAGTCAGACTCAGAAACTTTTTGAAAACAATTACAAAACACTTCTCAAACAAATAAAATCAGATTCAAATAACTGAGTAAATATCAACTGCTCATGATAGGCTGAGTTAATATAATACAACTGACAATTTGACCTAAATTAAACTACTTATTTAGTGTCCTACCAATCAAAATTCAAAAAAAATCACTTTAATGGGTTAGAAAAAATTGTAAATAAATTCATATGGAGAAATAAAAATTCAAGAATTTCCAGGGATTTAGTGGAAAAAAAGTGTAAAAGATGGTGACTTATCCCTACCTGATCTAAAATTATATTACAAAACATCAGTCACCAAAACTGTCTGGTATTGGTTAATAAATAGAGTGGTGGACCAGTGGAATAGACTAGGTTCAATCGCAGGAAATGATTATAGTAAACTGCTGTTTGATAAACCCAAAGAGTCCAGCTTTTGGAATAAAAACTCTCTCTTTGATAAAAACTGTTAGGAAAATTGGAAGTGAGTGTGGCAGAAACTTGGATTAGACCAACATCTCACACCCTATACCAAGATAAGATCAAAATGGATACAAGATTTAGACATAAAAGACAGTATTATAAGCAAACATCATTAAAAACAAACTAGATGATTTTGATTACATTAAATTAAAAAGCTTTTGCACAGCCAAAACCACTGTAACCAAGAACAAAAGAAATGTAGTAAATTGGGAAACAATTTAGTTTAGTTTAGGAAACAAACAAGTATTTCTGACAAAGGACTCATTTCTAAAATACATAGAGAATTGACTTAAACTTATAAAAAAAATCCATTCCCCAATTGACAAATGGTCAAAGTATATGCAAAGGCAATTTGCAGATGAGGATATCAAAGCAATTCATAGTCATATGAAAAATTGCTCTAAAGCACTACTTTATTAGAGAAATGCAAATCAAAGCAACTCTGAGGTACCCCTTCACACCCCTCAGGCTGGCCAATATGACCAGAAAGGACAATGATCAATGTTGGAAGGGATATGGGAAATCTGGGACACTATCACATTGTTGTTGGAGCTCTGAACTCATCCAACCTTTCTGGAGAGAAATTTGTAACTACGCCCAAAGGGCAACAAAAATGTGCATATCCTTTGATCCAGCAATACCACTGCCAGGTCTATACACTAAAGAGATCATGAAAAGGGTAAAAACATCACTTGTGTGAAAATATTCATAGCTGCCCTGTTTGTGGTAGCAAAGAATTGGAAATTGAGCAAATTCCATCAGTTGGGGAATGGCTGAACAAACTGTGGTATATGTACATTATGGAATGCTATTTTTCTATTAGAAACCAGGAAGGATGGGAATTCAGGGAAACCTGGAAGGATTTGCATGAACTGATACTGAGTGAGATGAGCATAACCAGAAGAACACTGTACACCATGACAGCATCATGGGGTTGATGATCAATTTTAATAGACTTGTTCGTTCTCTCAGTGCAACAATCAGGTAGGCAAGAATTTTGGGGTATCTGCAATATAGAATACCATCTGCGTCAAGAGAAAGAAGTGGAGTTTGAACAAAGACCAAAGACTATTACCTTGAATTTTTTAAAAAGTAATCTTATTATGTAATTTTGTTATCTTTCATACTTTTATTTTTTTTCCTTAAGGATATAGCCTCATCACATTCAACTTAGATCAGTGCATACCATGGAAACAATGTAGAGACTAATAGACTGCCTTCTGTGGGGGGTGGGGGGAGGGAAGCAAGAATGGGGGAAAATTGTAAAATTCAAAATAAATTTAAAAATGAAGTGAAATTCTTCTTTTGCTATTCTGTGTTCTTTGGAGAAACTGAAGTATTTCCTTTATTGTCAAGGATTTCAGGTTCATTTTCCTTCATAATGTAATAATTGCTCATCATGTTCTTCCCTGTCTGAATTTTTACTCATTTTCCTTGTATTTATGAGTTTCTCTGCTCATAAACTGGTTTTATACTCTGACTTTTTTCCTTCTATTTTTGGTCTTTCATTTGTAATTTCAGTCATTTTTCTCTGTTTGCCTTCCTAATTCTTTGACTCTTACCCCCTTCCTCTGCCACATACATCCCCACCCCCCTCCCAATGATGGTCATCCTCAGCCTCCTCACTGTAACCTATGGTTCAAGTCTGATGCATTTACATAAGATTCTTCTCGTCAGTGAGAGATTTATTCGATGCCATGCCTACATGGCATGGGGAACATCAGCAAGAGTTCGGAAGAAGAGATTTCTTATGGCTCCTTACTTCAAGAGCAGGCACACATAGTTCCAGGATCGCTTCAGGGAGAGGCCCCTGGAGAGAAAGACAAACTCTTGGAAGGAGTTAACCCTTCAATATGTCCCTGATCTCCAGCTTATTACACGAGGTATCTCAGAGAAATTCCCTTTGATTGAGATTGAGAACTCTCTCTTTCTTGGTTGAGCTAGTATAACACATTGCAATTTGGAGAACTCATTCACTCTGTGTATTGAATGGTATATTCTAATTTCTGGATTTTATTGGCCACTGTTTTGGTTAAATAAGTCTATATGCTATTCACTGTTTCTGAAAGATAGTGATGTGTAAATGGAGCTTTGTGGGAAGGGAGTCAAACCTTCAGATATGCTTCGGACACTGATCATGAAAGTATCTTGGACCCTAGATTAGCAATATTTAGGAAAGCAATACTCCCTCTCTGAGGAGAGCACAGTCAGCAGCCTTGAAGCCCTAATCTGATCTCAGCAGGAATCAATCTTTCTTGGAGAGAAGTAGAGAAGATTCCAGAGATGTCTATTCATGCCTCTCTCCAAGCTGAATTTAGACAAGCACACATAGACATAAACACACTCTATATCTTTTTGGAATGTGTGAGACCACTAGGGTGTAGCCCAGATCCCTGCCCCAGATAGACTGGAGTGGAGGGGATAGATTCCAGCTGAGCTTATTATCCCATTTCCTCAGATGCAGAAGCCCTTTCCTCGCTGGCTGTTCTGCATTTCCCACATTTTCTGTTCCACTGCCTTTTCCAGTTCTTGTTCTCCTTTGTAAGGTAGAATCAATGTCTGCCATTCTTAAAGAGCATTTTGTGGGTAACCTCAGGGCAAGTTCCATCAGTCTGTTTGAGGACTGGGAAGGAGCTATGACCACCCCCTGAATCAGATAGGTAGCTCAGTGGATAGCACTGGGTCTAATGCTGGGCCTAGAGTCAGGTAGACTCATCTTCCTGAGTTTAAATCTGGCCTTAGATACTTGCTGTGTGACCCTGGCCAAGCCATTTCACCTTGTTTGCCTCAGTTTCCCTCATCTATCAAATGAACTGGAGAAAGAAATGGTAAACCATACCAGTGTCTTTGCAGGAAAACTCCAAGTGGGTTTATCAAGAGCCAGATTCAATTGAAACTGACTGACTAAACAGACCCTGAAGCACAGGCCTGTGAGGTAAGTCAGTCAGTTGATAAACATTTATTTTTTCCCTCCTTTTTTATTTTATTTTTTCCAATTACATGTAAGAATAGTTTTCAACCTTCATTTTTTGTAAGATTTTGAGTGCCACATTTTTCTCCCTCCCTTCTCTCCCCCTTCCCCTTAGTAGTGAGTCATTTGATATAGGTTGTAAAACTATGCTAAACATATTTCCATTTCACTCACAACAAAATGGGGTGAGACAACACACAAACAACTTTGCCCAACAGAATAAACAGGAAATAATTGAGAGAAAGCATTAGAGTTAAGCAGAATTGGAGAAGGCTTCCTGTGGAAGGGATTTAGCTGGATCTTGAAGGAAAACAGGAAGCTAGGAAGAAGAGATGAGAATTGAGAGTATTCCAGCCATGGGGGCCACAGCCAGGGGAAATGCCCAGAGACAAAAGGGTGTTGTGTGACGCATAGCCAGGAGGTCAGTATTACTGGAATGAAAACTTATGTGGAGGAGACAGAGTACACAACCAGTGGGTTATGAAGAGCTTTGCATGCCAAACAATGGATTTTGTATTGAATGCTGAAGGTGATAAGAAACTACTGCCTTTATTGAGTAAGGGGGAAGGACATAGGCCTATGCTTTTGGAAAATCTCTTTAGCAGCTGAAATGGAGAATAGATTAGAATGGAGAAAGCAGATCCATCCATGCCCCCTTGGATGACTCCCATCATCTGTCAGGTTCACTTGTGCTACTGAATGAAGGTGGAGAAAGTCATGCTATTGTTCTATCTGGGTCCACTACAAATTTAGGGTCACTTGTGTAACCCCTCTAATCACATGCTTCCTCTAAACCCCAATTTCTCTCTCTGTCAAGGGAGAGGGTTGGATTAGATGACCTCTAAGGTCTCATGAAGCTTTAGCAATGAGTGTTTTACAACCTATGGGTTACCTATTCCTTGAAGAACCCGAGTTATTACAGACTTTATCTCATTTAATGACTGTACAATAAATGAGCAAACAAAACTTAAGTAATTCTTCCAAAATATATATTCATTTCAAAGTATTACTGTTTTCACTATTTCTGTTTCTGACATCCAAAATTTTCTTAGTCAATGGACCCTAATGATACAATTATCTGCCCCAGATGAAATATATCATTGAGTAATAATATTAATGGTAATGATAACAGTAATAATAATAGCATTTATTTTTGTTGCAAATGGTCAATGTTTGCAAAGTACTGTACATATATTATGTCATTCAAGTACTACAAGAATGAAAGATATGGTAGTTGAATCCTATGAAAAGGTCATTAGTAGAGGTGCTATGGAACTGGAGCAGGGCAAACACTGGTTTTGTTTAAAAAAAGGAGGAAAAGGAAGTGGCTAGAGTTCAAATCTGGTCTCAGACACTTAATACTTTCTTAGCTGTGTGACCTTGGCAAGCCACTTAACCCCATTGCCTTGCAAAATAAATAAACAAACAACTAAATAAAAGATAAAAATGGATGAATCAACAAACAAACAAATAAATAAATAAATAGATGGATAGATAAATAAATAAATGAAGGAAGGAAGGAATGAATGAATGAATAAGCAAACAAATAAATAAAAGGAAAAGAATGGAATCTCCAAACCATAGATCAAGAAGTACAAAATTCCGGAATATAAACAGATTATATTAAATTAATTAAAAGAATGGCTAACGGCTATATGGGAAATGAAGTGACACAGTGAATAGAGAATGAGGCCTGAATTCAAATCTGACCTCAGATACTTATTAGTTGTGGGACTTTAAATAAGTCACTTAACTCTGTTAGCCTCAGTTTCCTCATCTGTAAAATGAATTGGAGAAGGAAATTACAAATCATTCCAATATCTTTTTCCATGAAAACTACAAATGGACTCACAAAGAGTGAACATGACTGAAAAATGACCAAAACATCAAATAGTGATTGTGTAGAAGAGAAGTAGGAATCATAAAGTGCCAGTATGTCTTCATCAGCTTTAGCTCTGCAAAAGCAACTAAACCTAATTTTATTATGCTTACAGATTATTCTGGTTTTTTAATGTGCCTTATTTTAAACTCTATCCTTTTTTTGCATTGACCATAGTATTGCATTCGATTTTGTCAAAATAATGAAATTTGTGGCATTATATATATATATATATATATATATATATATATATACATATATATATAGAGAGAGAGAGACATAGATGAAGACATGATTGTTTTGTGGGAAAATAAAAGTGATTTAGACTTTTTTCTGTCAAATAAAAGCTTTTATTTAAGTTTTTAATCATTGAAAATAGGTTTCAATAGGAATAAAAATGAAATAAAAAGCCATTCCGGATTATTTCCTTTTTTGACAGGATTAATGGTCTAGTAGATAAGACAAATGAAGTGGCTATATTTCCCCTAGGATAACATTTGATAAAGTTTTTCCTGCTAACCTTGTGGAAAAGATAGAAAGATGCGGGCTATGTAAAACAATGGATTTGGAGCTGCTGAAATGACTATTCCCAAAGAGTAATCATTCTTTCAATTGAATTTGGAAGGTACACCCTAGGGAATCTGTGCTTGGTCTCAGTCTGGTAAACAGTTGTATTGGCACAGGGATAAAGGCATAGACAACATGCTATTCAATTATGAGACAGAGTTGATAGGTATGAATAAATGCATGTGATGACATTCTGGATTAATAAAAATATTAACAGGCTAGAACATTTCAGTGAATCCAAGAACATGAATTAGAACAGGGATAAATGTAAAGTCTTGAACTTGGGTTCAGAAAATCAACTTCATAGGCATTAAATGAGGAATGCATGGTGAAACCACAGTGCATCTGAAAATGATGAGGGTTTTGTGATCTGTAAATTCACTGTGAGTCAGCAGCATGAGGTAGCAGCCAAAAAAAACTAATGGGATCTTGGGCTGAATTAAGTAAGGCAGCTTTCAAGAATGAGAAGGCGATAATCCCTCTGGTCAGAGCACATCTGGATTATAGTATTAAGTTTGACAATGGGTAGGCTATCCATTGGCCACATTTTTGAATGGATGTTGTAGTATATTGAAGGCAATATGGCATAATAGAAAGAAAGCTAGTCTCAGAGCAAGGAAAACCTAGGTTCAAGGCCTGCCTGAGCCATATTCAGACTATGTGATCCTGGATAACTTATTTAGCTCCTCAGTGTTCAAGGCATGTCTCTAAGACTGTAAATTGTAGAGCAGGTGGCAACATGAAGTGGTAGAAGGAGTTTACTTACCTGAGAATTGTCTTAATCAATGAAATCATGAGTCTAGCATCTATCCCCATGCTTGAAATCTACCTATCTTCTTAAACCATACTCAGTAAACTCTAATTTTATTACAAGGCAAGTCTAAGACAAGTCAACAGAATCCTTAAATCCCCCAAACAGAAAGGTTAGTGGTAGTCTTACAGGGTTGGTTCAAGATTGACCAGATCCTGGCAAGGATTCCTGGATATTCTTCACAATGAGAAAAGTGGTTGCCAAATCACCACTGGCTAAGTGAACAGTTGGCCATAAGAAGTCTGGCTGTACTTAGCTGGGTCTCTGGAGATGCCCTAATAGTAGCAGGGAGACAGGACTCAAAAAAGAGAAGCAAAATATTTGAGAGCTGGAAGAATCATCAACTGAGTAAGAAAAATAGTGGCCAATCCCAAGACAGGTTCTCTTTTCCCCTTTCTATCCCTCATCACCTCAAACTCCTGACAATTACTTTTACCCTCTTCTCTTTTAAAGTCTGGATTTATTATGTTCAGTCATTTTCAATTGTGGTCTGGATTCTCTGGGACCTCATTTGATGTTTTCTTGGCAAAGATATCTAAAGTAGTTTGCAACAGTCACTAAGTGTCTGAAATCGGATTTGAACTCAGGACGATGAAGCTCAACACTTTATACACTGTACCACCTACCTGCTCTTATTTTGGAAATTAATTACCTATTAGCCATTTTTGTTCTGCCCTTTTCTATATGATGATCATGGTCAACAACAAAGTTTTCATAGCTTTAGAAACAGAAGGAAATTTAAAGGCTATATAGTCCAGCTTTCTCATTTAACAGATGAAGAAACTGAACCCTAGGAAGTAAAATGATTGGCCTTATTGTCATAAGGCAGTAAGCATCTGATCTAGACCCAGGTCCTGAGGCAGAACTGTTCAATGCAATGCCATAGGGAGTTAAATGATTAATAGTAAGACTAGCAGGTCTTTATATTTCACTTTGCTCATTACAAAGTGTTTGAGATTCATTGCCTCCTAGAATACTCAAAATAATCTTTTGAGGTTGGAAGTAAAATATAATCATCTTTGTTTTATAAAAGAGGAAAAAGATCCAGAGATCAAATGGCTTGTCTAAGGTCACATAACTGGTGAAACCGCTGAGTCAAGTTTCAGGTTCAGTTCTTAATTCTTTCCACACTATCTCTTGTGCCTTGTTTCCATTCTTCTCTCTTTTTCTTTTTTTTTTTTTTTTTGACTTCCATAGTCATCTTCCTATTTCCCCTCAAACTTGTTGCTTTTCTTTACCTCATTCATCACCACCACAACCACAGTCCTATGAACCTTAAATGAAAACTCTTCCCTATTGTCCCACTACCCAGAATTCTGGTCCCAATAAAGGAAATTCCTGGTTTTCATGGCATGTCTATAGGAATGTTCCCCGGCCCAGTCCCAGTTTCTTCAACATAAGTTGTTTCAGTTGCCAAAACACTAATAATCCTACTGAAAGCCATCACTAGTTAAAAAGTGACATGGTGATGACATGTCTCTCCTGTTAATACTTGTTTCATCCTTCCTCCCATAAATGCTAAACATAACAAGAGACTATAAAATTGGGTAATAAATATGAGTAACTGAGATCACTTGAACTGCAAAAATGAAGTCTGTTTGCTCTCCTGATTTCTCAAACTTTCCTCCATGTATATATGCATTACTAAAAAGAAGATAGACAAAGGATGGTATGAACTCTGCTCATTTGGAGACATATTATGGACTGGAAAGATTATGGATGACTCAAGAGGAGTGGGGCACTCCATTTCCTCATTTGGGGACATAATTTTATACTTTTGCTTCTCATCTTCTGAAAACAGCCTGGAGCAAGTCAAAAAGCCGGCTACCTACCTATCTCCCAGAATTTTTGAGTCACCAGTATCCTTAGGGGCCAGATGCTACAACCTTTCCCCCATTTAACAATAGATGACACTGAAGTCCAGGCAAGAGAAGAGACTTGTACAAGGTCACATGTATATGTATATGTGTATATATTTCCTGATGTGTATGTGTATGTGTATATGTATATGTATGTATATGTGTATGTATATGTGTATGTATATGTATATGTGTATATCCATATGTATATATATATATATTTGTGTGTGTGTGTGTGTATGTGTGTATCTATATACATATATATGTATTTAGAATATCTAGAGGTCAGGGAATCTTAAAAGTCATGGAGTGTAACACCTTGATTTTACAGGGGAGTAAAATGGGGCCCAGAAATGGAAAGTGATTTGCCCAAGGTCATATATAGAAACCTAGAACTAGGATGGGAAGGTGCCTTAAAGATAATTTCTTCCAACTCTCCCATTTTACAGAGAAAGAAACTGAGGATCATGGAGATTCCATGCACAGGTTGTAGTAGCAGGCAGAATAGACATTTGAACCCAGATCCTCTAGCTCCCACTTCAATGTTCTTTGCACTGAACTACTCTGCCTCCTCTTGCATTGGTCTTGGCACTTTTGACTTTGTGGTTGATGTCCTTCATGCTCAGAGAGGACTAAAAATGACATCACAATATGACTCAGAAAGTTCTATCACAGGACAGGCATAAAAGTCTGTATGAACTTTAGGAATGGAGATATAGGGTGAGGGGGGGAAGGAGAAAAGGAGGGAGCTAAGATGACAGAGAAAAGGCAGCAACTCACCTGAACTCTCTCCCAAACCCCACTAAAAACCTTTAAATCATGACATAAAATAATTCCAGAGCAGCAAAACCCACAAAAGGACAGGATGAAATTGTTTTCCAGTCAAAGACAATTTAGGTCAGCAGGAAAACTATGCCACACCTGGTTGATATTGGAGCACAATTCAGTGTAGGCCCTACCAGCACAAACCAGGCCCCAGCAAACCAGGAGCATTCTTTGGGAGTCACTGAATTAGCAGCAGCAACAGCTGCTTCTGGAGCTCTCAGCTTACAGATGGTAAGGTGTTCTTACAACTGGTCAAAAGGAAATTATGGCTATCACTTTGCTAGCCCTGTTGCTTTGTGCATCCCCGGATCTGGGTTGCAGTTCTAGGTGGCAATACCAGGATGAAGAGGATCATTAGCACACCAGAGCTTTCAGTCCCAATTCCTTTTCCCTTGTCACAGTTCCAAGATAGAAAAAAGTGCTTGTGATAACTCAGGGATAAGAGCATAGGCCAGCAAACATAACTCTCCCTAGATCATACCACCTTGGGAGATCTAAAGCCTTACAGGCCCCAGAAAGTATCTCTGAAAATACTGCCTAAACCCATAAACAGTACACCTACCACCCTGGATGTAGATTTCTGCATTAAGAGTTAAAAATCAGGGCCAAGATGGCGGAGAGAAGACAGCCACAGTTCTAAAGTCTCCTGATCTCTTCCCCATCTATCACATGAAACAAACCTCTTAAAAGAATCCGACCCACAAAACCCAGAAAGAAAAGCCAGGAGAATGAACATATACCTCAGGATTTGTTTCCAGCAGCAGCTTTGGCCGAATTCAGGCCAGTGAGTCTGGGCTCAGAGGGAGGATCAGCCCCAGATCAGCCAGATTAACGGCTGAATTGGAACCGGGAGTCTGAGGGCCGGAGAACCGGACCTGCTGAATCAGCGATGGGGCTAGACAACAGGGGCTTGGTCCACAGGGAAGAAGAGGTGCTGGTGTTGGTGCTGTCCGCCTGGAGCTTGGGGACAGGGCTGATTTCTGGTACAGGGGAGCTGCTGACACCATCCTGGGCTCCTCTGGTCCGATTGCAGTTCAGACCTCCTCCCAAACAAACAAATGCAAACTACTTCTGCCTCAGGCCCAGGTGTGTGAGCAGAAGAACCAGCCCAGCTGAGGAATGACCTTAGGCCAGGGTAAAGCCCACCATTGATTGAAGGCAAAAGAATTCAATAGTTCCAACCCTTCCCTTCAAGCAAAGGTAGAAGGCCTCAACCAAGGTCACAGACACTGCAGAGAAAGCAACCAACACCTCCTACTGGCCAGCCAGAGAAACTGCACTCAGTGAGTAAAGCCTTTAGCGATCCCAAGCCCCGGTGACCCAGCCCCCCCCCCCCCCCAACTCAAGGTCTTAGCAAAAAGAAGAAGGGTCAGCAAAAAGGTAGATCCATAGAAAAATTTCTGGAAGGGAAAGACCCTAACTCAGAGAGAGCTAGAACCTCTAAGGAGAATACAATGTGGTCTCCAGCACAGAAAGACTTCCTTGAAGAAGTAAGGAAGGAGCTTAAAAATTTGGGAGAGACAATACCTTGCAACAAAAAAACAAAACCTTAGAAAGTACAATTGGATAAACACAACAAGGAGAATAAATCCCTCAGATCATCAATTGGACAATTACAAAATAAGAATAAATCTCTCAGAGCATCAAATGAACAAATGGAAAAAGAAATTAACACTCTCAAAACCTAAATTGGTAAAATGGAAAGCTCTATCAAAAGTAGAATTGACCAATTGGAAAAGGAGTTGCAAAAGGTTAATGAAGAAATCTCCTCCCCCAAAGAAAGAATGGAGTCTACAGAAACTAATGACTCCATGAGACAGCAAGAGACAGTTAAACAAAATCAAAAAATAGAAAAAATAGAAGCAAATGTAAAATACCTCATCAACAAAACCACTGACCTCGAGAATAGATCAAGGAGGGGCAACCTGAAAATTATAGGACTTCCTGAAAACATTGAAGAGAAAAAAAGCCTGGACTTAATATTACAGGATCTAGTGATGGAAAATTGCCCTGATATCATAGAATTGGAGGGCAAAGTAGTTATTGAAAGAGTACATCGATCCCCACCAGAAAAAGATCCTAAAATGAAAACACCAAGGAATGTTGTGGCCAAACTCCAGAATTATCAGATAAAAGAGAAAATCCTGCAAGCAGCCAGAAAGAAACAATTTAAATATCAAGGAGCCACAGTAAGGATCACACAGGACCTGGCTGCATCAACATTAAGGGATCGAAGGGCCTGAAACCAGATATTTTGAAGAGCAAGGGAGCTTGGAATGCAGCCAAGAATCTACTTTCCTGCAAAGCTGAGCCTTCTCTTCCAGGGAAAAAGATGGATATTTAACGAAATGGAAGAATTCCAAAAATTTCTAACGAAAAGACCAGAGCTAAACAGAAAATTTGGACATCAAACAGGAGGTTCAAGAGACACATGAAAAGGTAAAAAAAAAGGGGGGTGGTGGTAAATGGAAAAGAAATGCAATCCAGTAAGTTGAAACTGGCTATATCCCAGCATGGGGGGGTGGGGAGATTCTCATAAGTGTTGAGAATTGTAACTCTAACAGAGAGAATATACCTAGCCAGAAATGATGGACATTCATGACCTATCCATGAAACTGCTATCTAATGGGATGTAACTGGCTTTAACCCCACTTGGGAGAAAGACTCTAATAACTCTCAGGAATTTTGACACAATTCGATAGAATATACTGAACTAGAAGGGACAGACACTCAGAATTTTCTATGACTTGGAATGATCTAAAAAAAAACACTACCACCTTAAAAAGGGGGGAAAGGAAAGAGACTGGAGGAGGGAGGGGAGTGAATGGGGTAAATCTCATTACACTAAGAGGTACAAAAAACCCTATGGTAATAGTGGGGAAGAAGGGCGCAGAGGAGAAACACCTGAATCTTCTTCTCATCAGACTTGGCTTAAAGTCAACCTACACATACTCAGTTAACTTATTAAATATCTAACCTTTCAAGTATTAAAAGGGGAAAAGGGAAGGGGGGACGGAGAAAGGGAAGGGGAGTGGGGGTAAAAGGGGAAATAACAAAAGGAAGGGAAGGGAAAAGGGAAAAAGGGAAAGGGTAAAGAAAGGGTAGGGGTTATATAGGAGGGAAAACACACTGAAGGGGGTGGTATCCAGAAAAAATACTGGGGAATATAGATAAGGGGGGGAGGGGGAAAATACAAACAGAGGGAAGATAGCACGGAGGGCAATAAAGAACTAGTAATCATAACCTTGAATGTGAATGGGATGAACTCTCCCTTAAAATGTAAGCAGATAGCAGAGTGGATTAAAAACCAGAATCCTACAATATGCTGCTTACAAGAAACTCATTTGAAGCAGAGTGATACATATAGAGTAAAGGTAAAAGGTTGAAGCAAAATATATTTTGCTTCAGCTGAAGTAAAAAAAGCAGGGGTAGCAATCCTTATCTCAGAAAAAGCAGCAGCAAAAAAAGATAGTGTTAAAAGAGATAAAGAAGGAAACTTTATCCTCCTGCTATTGGGATAAAAACTTCTGCTTTGATAAAAATTGCTGGGATAATTAGAAGTTAGTATGGAAGAAACTTAGATTAGAGCAACACCTCATACCCTTTACCAAGAAAAGATCCACATGGTTACAGGACATAGACATAAAAAACAATACTATAAGCAAATTAGAATATCAAGGACTAGTCTACCTGTCAGATCTATGGAAAGGGAAGCAGTTTATGACTAAGGAAGAGTTGGAGAACATCGCCAAAAACCAATTAGATGATTTCGATTATATTAAATTAAAAAGCTTTTGCACAGATAAAATCAATGTAACCAAGATCAAAAGAAATGTAGTAAATTGGGAAACAATCTTTACAACTAATGATTCTGATAAAGGACTCATTTCTAAAATATACAGAGAACTGAGTCATATTTTTAAAACAAAAAGCCATTCCCCAATTGACAAATGGTCAAAGGATATGCAAAGGAAATTTACAGATGAGGAGATCAAAGTAATCCATAGCCATATGAAAAAATGTTCTAAATCATTAATCATTAGAGAAATACAAATTAAAGCTTATCTGAGGTACCACCTCACACCTCTCAGATTGGCCAATATGACCAGGAAGGATCATGATCATTGTTAGAAGGGTTGTGGGAAATCTGGGAGACTATTATACTGTTGGTGGAGCTGTGAACTCATCCAACCCTTTTGGAAAGCTATTTGGAACTATGCCCAAAGGGCAACAAAAACGTGCATACCCTTTGACCCAGCAATACTGGGTCTATACCCTGATGAGATGAAGAAAAAGGGTAAAAACATTACTTGTACAAAAATATTTACAGCAGCCCTGTTTGTGGTGGCAAAGAATTGGAAATTAAGTAAATGTCCTTCAGTTGGGGAATGGCTTAGCAAACTGTGGTATATGTATGTCATGGAACACTATTGTTCTATTAGAAACCAGGAGGGATGGGATTTCAGGCAAGCCTGGAGGGATTTGCATGAACTGATGCTGAGTGAGATGAGCAGAACCAGAAAAACACTGTACACCCTAACAGCAACATGGGAGTGATGTTCAACCTTGAAGGACTTGCTCATTTCATCAATGCAACAATCGGGAACAATTTTGGGCTGTCTGCAAAGTAGAGTGCCATCTGTATCCAGATAAGGAGCTGTGGAGTTTGAACAAAGTGCAAGGACTATTCCCTTTAATTTAGAAAAAAAAACAGATATCTTATTGTCTGATCTTGTTACCTCTGAGATTTCTCTTCTCTTCTTAAAGGATATGATTTCTCTCTCATCACACGCAATTTGGATCAATGTACAACATGGAAACAAAGTAAAGACTGACAGAGTGCTTTCCGTGGGGGGGGGGGGTAGGGGTAGGGAAGCAAGATTGGGGGGAAATTGTAAAACTCAAATAATATCTCTAATAAAAATAAATTTTAAAAAAGTTAAAAATCAAATAAGAATCTGGGAAAATGAGTAAAGAACCAAAAAAAATACGACCACATAAAGTTACTATGGTGACAAGGAAGATCAAAACATACCCTTGGGTGGCTAGGTGGCGCAGTGGATAGAGCACCAGCCCTGGAGTCAGGAGGACCTGAGTTTAAATCCGGCCTCAGACACTTAATAAGTACCTAGCTGCGTGGCCTTGGGCAAGCCACTTAACCCCATTTGCCTTACAAAAAACTAAAAAAAAAAAAAAAACCTAAAAAACCCCATACCCTTAGTAGATAGCAAAGCCAAAGATTGTACATTCAAAGTTTTCAAAAAGCATAAAATCAAGTAAGAGAGGTAAAGGAAAAATTGGGGAGAGAAATGAAAGTGATACAAGAAAATCATGAAAGACAAGTCCAGTTTGGTAAAGGAGACTCAAAAAATACTGAAGAAAATAACACCTTAAAAAAAACACTATTCCAGAGGGTAAAAGATGAACAAAACATCACTAAGAAGAATGTCTTAAAAAGAAGAATTGACCAAATGGAAAAAGACGCAAAAATTTTACTAAAGTAGAATCTCCCTAAAAAGTAAAATTGAGGGGGAAGCTAAGTGGTACAGTGGCTAGAACACCAACCCTGCAGTCAGGAGTACCTGAATTCAAATCCAGCCTCAGACACTTAATAATTACCCAGCTATGGACTTGGGAAAGCCCCTTAACCCCATTACCTTGCAAAAAAAAAAAACTTAAAAAAAGTAAACTTGGTCAAATGGAAAAGGAAGTAAAAAAGTTCACTGAAGAGAATAATTCCTTAAAGATTAGAATTCAGTAAATGTAAGTCAAGAAACAATTAAACAAAACCAAAAGAATGAAAAATAGAAGACAATATGAATTATCTCAATAGAAAAAACAACTGCTTGGAAAATAGATCCAGAAGAGATCTATTTTATTTAATAATTTTAATTTATTTCATTCATTTTTGTTAATTATGATAAGTAATTTAAATAAAATTTATTAATTATTTAATAAATTGAGATTAAATTTATTTAATAATATTAAAATTTATTGTACCACCTGAAAGTCATGATGAAAAAGAACCTGAACGTCATCTTTTAAGAAATTATCAAGAAAAACTCCCCCAATAGTCTACACCCAGAGGATAAAGTACAAATTGAAGGAATCTATTGATCAACTTCTGAAAGAGATTTCCCAAATGAAAAATACCATGAATATTGAAGTCAAATTCCAGAGCTCCATGTCAAAGAGAAAATTTTGCAAGCCAGAAAGAAATAATTCAGATATCATGGAGCCATAGACAGAATAACACAAGATTTAGTAGCTTCTATGTTAAAGGATCAGAGGTTTTGGAACATGATATTTCAGAGGGCAATGGAGCGAGGATTACAACCAAGAATCACCTACCCAGCAAAGCTATATAATCTTTCGGGGGGGGGGGGAATAAATATTCAATGAAATAGAGGACTTTCAAGCATTCTTGATGGAAATAGAAAGCAGCACTGAATAGAAAATTTGACTTTCAAATAGAAGACTCAAGAAAAGCATAAAAAGATAAACAGGAAAGGAAAATCATAAGGAACTTAATAAATTCTTGCCATTCCTAATGGGAAATGATACTTGTAACTCATAAGAACTTTCTCATTATTAGGGCAGTTATAAGGAGTATATGTAGACAGAAGGCACAGGTGTGGGTTGACTATGAAGGGTTGATATCTAAAAAGCTAAAATTAAAGAGTGAGAGAGGAATGTACTGAGCAAAACGGAAAGGGAGGGGTAAAATGGGGTAAATTATCTCACCTAACAGAGCAAGTAAAAGTTTTTACAGTGGAGAGGAAGAAGAAAGAAATAAAGGGAATGAGTGAACCGTACTCTTATCAGAATTGACTCAAAGAGGGAATAACATACACACTCAATTGGGTATAGAAATCTATCTTACCTTATAGAAAAATAAAAGGGAAAGGGGTAAGAGAAAGATGATAGAAGGGAGGGTAGATTAGCGAAGGGAGTAGTCAGAAGCAAAACACTTTTGAGGAGGGACAGGGTGAAAAGAAAGAGAAGATACAATAAATGGGAGGGAAGGATGGAGAAAAATACAGTTATTTTTTGGAGTTAATTTCTCTTATAAAGGCCTAATTTCTCAAAAAAATCAGAGAACTGAATCAATTATCCTCAATTGACAAGTTATCAAAAGATACAAACTTTTTATATGAAGCAACAAAAGCTCTCTATAGCCATATGAAAAAGAATATTCTAATTCACTATTGATTGGAGTGATGCCAATTGGGGCAATTATGAAGTACTACTTCATACCTATTAGATTGGCTAATAGGACAGAAAAGGAAAATCACAACTGGTGGAAGGGATATGAGGAAAATGAAACATAATAATGCACTGTTGTTGGAGTTATGAATTGATTCAACCATTCTGTAGAGCAATTTGGAACTAAGGTTAAAGGCTATAAAACCATGCCTACCCTTTGACCTGACAATACTACTACCAAGTCTGTATCCAAAAAAATAGTTAAAAAACAAAAATGGAAAGGACCTATATGCACAAAAATATTATAGCAGCTCTTATGGTGGCAAAGAATTGGAAATTGTGGGGATACCCATCAATCGGGGTATGACTAAACAAATTGTGGTATGTGATTATGGTGGTATACTATTGTGCTATAAGAAATGATGAGCAGGATGTGCTCAGAAAAACCTGGAAAGTGTTACATGAATTGATACAAAGTAAAATGTACTATAAACAAAATAAGATCATTATTGTAAGATGAATAGCTTTGAATGACTTAGTCTTCTCAACAATGCAATATTCCAATAACTCTGAAGGGTTTGTGATGCAAAAATGCTATCTATTCCCAGAGAAAGAACTGATGATATGTGATTATAGGTTGAAGCAAACTTTTTTAACTTTATTTTTCTCAAATTTTTTATGGGTTTGTTTTCTTTTGCAACATGACTAATATGTAAAGGTTTTGCTTGACTACACATATATAATCTATATCGAATTGCAAAGGGGGAGGTGTGGCCAGAGAGGAAGGGAGAAAATTTGGAACTCAAAAGTTTTGAAAACAAATGTTAAACATTGTTTTTACATGTAACTGGAGAAAATAAGATACTAAATAATTTTTATTTCTAATAAGGAATGGAAATGTCTCTAAATTTTCAAATCTTACATAGGGATAGGAGTTTAGTTACCCTGACTCAGGTAACCATTGGTTGCTACTATCACAATCATGGGCAGTAAACAGACAGAAATAGCCTGAGCTGAAACTTTGCAAGAAGCTCAGAATTTAAGTCTGGAATTAAGGAGTTAGCAATTAAAAATGAGCACCACAGGATGGATGAGTGAAGATAGGGGGAGGTCTAGACTATGAAAAGTTCTTTGTTCTATCTTTGTCTTCTGTCTCACATAAATAGTACCTGGAAAGGGGGACTGAAAAATGTGCCCAAGACTTCTTCTGACTGGTTCCATAGACTGAGAAAACATCAGAACCTGACTCAGTTTATGGGGACTGGAAACAGAAAGAGATATTCCCCTACTATAATATAGTGGGAAAAGTGGTGGGCCTGGAAGCAGAGGTCCAAAATTCAAATCCGGGTTCAGACACTTAATCACCATGAGCCCATACGAAACCCTCAAATAGATTCAGAGGTTTCATAGACTCTAGAATGCATAGGAATTGTTTCCTTTCTGACCTTCATTTTCCTCATCTGTTGAATGAGAAGAATAAACCCTCCTAAATTAGGGATGTACTTTGTAGCTATCAAGTTTAAAAAATACCAACTATTACTTAAGAATCACTGCAAGAAAACACTGAAAAGCATGAGTTGAAACTACTAGCCCAACCCTCAAATTCAGGGCTGTTTCAGAAACAGACAGGGAACTCTTTGGAAATCAGTCTTTGACAATGGAATAGAAAGAAATAAGCCAAGGTAGAATCATAGAATGTCAGAGTTGAGGGTTCTTAGAACAGAGAAGATCAGGACCTGTAGGGATCTTAGAGGAAAAATCAAAGAAAGCAACTGACCCAATTCCCTTTGAGAACTGAGATCCAAAGAGGGAAGCAAATTACACCAGAACCTAAGGTCTTTTGCTTACCAATGCATTATTTCTCTTCACCTCCCTATTATGCAACCTTGAATTCTATATTTCTATTAAAGGGGAAAATACTCTAGGAGAAAAGCATTAAAAAACTCCTGTTGACATAACCCTTTTCTGTATACATGAGGTAGGGACTAAGAGTATTATTATCCCCATTTTAAAGATAAGGAAGCTGAGGCTACAAGAGATGATTATTCCAAGTATTTGTAGCTAATCCAATTTATATATTTCCTATAGTCAAGGAATCTAGAACTAAGGGCCAGAAGTTAAAGAGTTCCTACTGTTTCCACCAGTGCATATTGAGCATCAGCCCCTGCAAAATTTAATTTTTAAAATTTAATAGTGTATAAAGCCTAAGACTTCTGGAGCATCATATATAATTTGACTTCATTTGTTGTCTTATGTTCTTAATTCAATAACAAAGGACAAACATCATCAGCCAATCATCAACTTAATAGTATGCATTATGAAATATCATTCTGAGAAGAGATTCATACTCTTCCCCAGATTGCCAAAAGGATCTGTCACAAAAAGTTTAGAATCCCTACTCTAAGAAGTTGGAACAAAGACCACTCGGGCTGAATAACTAGTTACAATGACGAATCTTATATGTTAATGGAATTAAACAGAAAAAAATCACTCTACCAACTAAAGCAGAGGACTTGAATTTAGGGGGATTTGAGTGTGAGTACCAGTTCTGCTGTTTCCTACCTGTGACCTTAGGAAAAATTGTTAGGGGGGGTTTTGACTCTCCTAGTCCTATCCGTAAAATGGATTATTAATGCTTGCACTTAGAGGGTTGATTCAAGGAAAATGCTTTGTAAACATTGCCATATGATGATAATGTGAGTTATTTTTATTTAGTACTTCTCTCCCAGAAGTCTTTTCCTTTAATATTATAATCATCAAATCTCAGAGTCAACTGGAGTCATGGCATGTACAAGCTGGAAGGCACCTCTTGATGTTGAGAACTGCACTGGTAGAGCTGGAGGAAGCCTAGGTCACACAGAAGATTTTCCATCTAAAGCTAGAACCCTCAAACATTATCTAGGTCAACCTCCTCATTTTACTGAGAAAAGTGAAGCCTTGAGGAAAAAAAGTGACTTGCTCAAAGTCATGTCACAGAGTATGGAGAGTGGGATGTATAGCTAAAGCTTCCTGAGTCCTAGGCCAGTGCTTTTGTTCAGTTCCCACTAAGAAGGTATGTTGTTCAACACTGTGCTAGATGCATGAATGTCTTCTATCTAATCAGCAAGTGTGTGTTTATAACAAGGTTTCTGAGGACTCTTAGCTTGTTTATTTGAATAGCTTCATAATGGCATTTCAATATCATTGTGTATTATCTAAGAAGAGAAACTCACCATTTTGCCAGAGGGAATGTTAAGAAGCCTTACTCTTACTGCTTAAACACCTACAAAGACCATAACTTATCATTTATATTCAACTGCTGGATAGCTAAAAAAACAGACATGATGAGGACTTACTATGTGCTGGGATTTGCTTTCCTAAGAATTAAGTATACCAAAAAATATCAATGACAATCCCTACTCTTTCTTTTTAGGGTTTTGCAAGGCAAATGGGGTTAAGTGGCTTGCCCAAGACCTCACAGCTAGGTAACTATTAAGTGTCTCAGGCCGGATTTGAATTCAGGTACTCCTGACTCCAGGGCCAGTGCTCTGTCCACTGCTCCACCTAGCCACCCGACAATCCCTACTCTTAAGAAGAGCTTATCAGGACTCTCTGGAGAAAGCCAAGATGGTGAAGAGAAGTTAGGAAGTCCCCCAAACTATTCCCAGTTTCTCTCTTAAACAACTTTAAATAAAGCCTCTAAACAGACTCTGGAGTGACATAAGCCAGAAAAAATGGGGTGAAACCAGTTTTCTTCTCAAGATATCTTAGAATGACTTCAGGAAAGGTCTGTTTCAGTTTGATAACAGGGGAGCTCAGACCAGCACAGGCAGGGAATGGGGAAGTCAGTTCGAGGTGCTTAGCCACAGTGCAAATCACAATCAAGGCTCTTGGGTCCCACCTGGGCAGATCAGTGGTACAGCAAACCAGCAATGAGGCCCCCAGTTCCAATGCAGAAGTTATACTTTGAGCCCTAGAATACCATCACAATAGGCAGAATTGGATTGGCCTACTATAACACAAGGAGCATGCCTTCAGTACCTGAGGCCCCAGTATGGAAAGTCAGTGACCAGACCCCTGGTCCCAACCACAGGAAGTTTGGGACTGTGCACCCTATATGCCAGGAGCAGAGTTCAACTTTTAAAATGAGCCAAAAACCAAAAAGAGCCCAAACCAGAGAAAGTTACTATGGCAACAGGGAAGATCAAAACACATCTCAGAAGAGGAAAGTAGTGGCAAAATGACTGCATGTGTAGCCTCAAACCAGATTAAGAATTGGTCTAAAATCCAAAAAGCTCTCTTGGAAGAGCTCAAAAAAGGATTTTAAAAATCATGTAAGAGAGATAGAAGAAAAATAGGGAAAAGAAATGAGAGTTATTATGCAGGAGAATTGTGAAAAAGGAAGCACAAAAATTGACTGCAGAAAAGGATTCCTTTGAAAGTAGAATTGACCAAATGAAAAAGGAGATACAAAAGCTAACTGAAGAAAACAAATCCTTAAAAATTAGAATCAGTTACATGGAAACTCTATAAGACATCAAGAATCAATCAAATAAAATCAAAATAATGAAGAAAATAGAAGAAAATGTAAAGTACCTGATGGAAAAAATCAACTGATTTGGAAAATAGATCCAGGAGAAATAAAAGGAGCCTGGACAAATATCTTTAAGAAACATTATCAAGAAAAACTGCCCTAAAATCCTAGAATGAGAGGGAAAACCAGTTCTTGTAAGAATCAACCAATCACCTCCTGAGATTCCAAAATAAAAATTCCAAGGAATATTGTAGCCAAATTCCAGACTTAACAACTCAAGGAAAAATATTGCAAGCAGTCAAAAGGAAACAATTCAGCTATCAATTGGACACAGTCAGGATAATGCTGCTTCAAAATTAAAGGATCAGAGGATCTAGAATATGATATTGCAGGGGCAAATGAGCTTGCATTACAACCAAGAATCAACTACTGGGCAAAATTGAGCATAATCTTTCAGGGGAAAAGATAACCATTCAATGAAATAGTGGACATTCAAACTTTTCTGATAGAAAGATCAGAGCTGAGCAGAAAATTATGTCTTCAAATACAAGACTCAGGAGATGCATAAAATGGTAAACAGGAAAGGAAAAAGTATTATTCAATAACATTAAACCGTTTGCATCCCTACAAGGGAAAATGACACTCGTAACTCTTGAGAACTGCATGTCTATTAGGATAATTAGAAGGAGTACAAAAATAGAGGTTGTGGGTACATAATTTGATTATGATGTGATGATGTTTAAAAAAACTAAGAAATAAAAAATATTGTACTGGTAAAAGAGGGAGGCAGAAGACAGTAAATTACATCACATGATGAGCTATGAGGACCTATTATAGTAGAGGGAAAGAAAGTAGGGTGAGTGTACTGATTGAATGTTACTTTCAATGAATTTGACTCAAAGAGGGAATAACATACATTCAGGAGGTAGCAGGGGAAATGGAAAAGAGGAAAGTGGGACTGATAGAAGAGAAGGCAGAAGCAGAAGGGAAAAGGGAGAGAAAATGGTGGGGACTGAAAGAAGAGAGGGTTAATAGAGGGCAGTTGTGGACAAAAGCAAAATACTGGCAAGGAGGAATAGGATGAAAGGGGAAAGAAAAGTATAAAAGATGGAAAATAGGATAGAGGAAAATACAGAGTTAGTAACCATCACTATGATTGCAAATGAGATGAATTCTCCCACAAAACAAAAGCAGTTAGAAGAATGAATTAAAAAACAGAATCCTACAATATGTTGTTTACAAGAAACACATTTGAAGCAGAAAGATACTCAAAAAGTAAAGGTGGGGGCAGCTGGATAGAGTATCGGCCCTGGAGTCAGGAGGACCTGAGTTCAAATCCACCCTCAGGTGCTTAATAATTGCCTAGCCATGTGACTTTGGGCATGTCACTTAACCCCACTGCCTTAAATAAATAAAAACTTTTAAAAAATAAACAAGTAAAGGTAAAAGGCTGGATCATAATATATTATGCCATAATAATCATGTTTTAGGGCACAAAAACTTCACAGTCAAATGCAGAAAGGCAGAAATATAAAATGCATCTTTTTCAGATCATGTTGAAATTAAAAATATAGATTAAAATTAATTAGAAAATAAATAACCTAATCTTAAAGAATGAATGAATCAAACAATAAAGCATAGAAATATTCAATAATTTCATCCAAGAGAATGACAATAATGAAACAAAATACTAAAACTTATGGGAGGCAACCAAAGAAGTTTTTAGGTGAATTTTATGTCTTTAAACACTTGCATAAAGGAAATAAAGAGAGGATCAATGAATTGGACATGCAACTAAAAAAGCTAAAAAAAGAACAAATTAAAAATCCCCAATTAAATACCAAATTAGAAATACTGAAAATCAAAGAAGACATCAATAAAATTGAAAGCAAGAAGACTATTGAAAGATAAATAAAATTGAGTTCGTTTTATGAAAAAACCAACTATATTTCGCAAAATAGATAAACCTTGGGTTAATTTGGTTTAAAAAAAAGAAGGAAGGAAACCAAATTATCAGTATCAAAAATGTAAAGGGTGAATTCACCACCAATGAAGAGAAAATTAAAACAATATTTTGGAGCTGTTTTGCCTAACTGTATGCCAATAAATCTGGCCATATAATTGAAATGCATAGATATTTACAAAAAATATAAATTACCCAGATTAACAGAAGAGGAAATAAAATACTTAAAGAACCCCATTGCAGAAAAAGAAATTGCCATCAAAGAATACCCTAAGAAAAAATCTCCAGGGCCAGATGGATTCACAAGTGAATTCTACCAAATATTTAAAGAACTATTAATGTCAATACTACATAAAATATTTGGGAAAATAGGTGTATAAGTACTGCCAAATTCCTTTTATGACACATATATGATGCTGATACCTAAAGCAGGAAGGGCAAAAATTGAGAAAGAAAATCATATACCAATTTCCTTAATTGAAATAAAATATTAGCAAAAAAGAATACAGCAATTTATCATCAGGATAATACACTATGCCCAGATGGGATTTATACCAGGAATGCAGGGCTGGTTAAATATTAGGAAAGTAATCAACATAATTAGCCATATCAACAACAAAACTAATAGAAATCATATGATTATCTCAATAGATGCTGGTAAGTCTTTTGACAAAACATTAGAGAGCCTAAGAATTAATGGACTTTTCTTTAAAATGATAAGCAGTATCTACCTAAAACCATCATCAACATTATATTCAATCGGCATAAACTAAAAGCATTCTTAATAAGATCAAGGATGAAACAAGGATACACATTATCAACACTATTATTCAATATTGTACTTTCAAAATGATAACTTTAGCAATAAGAGAAGAAAAGGAAATTGAAGGAATTAGAATAGGCAATGAGGAAACAACACTCACTTTTTTACAGATTTAATAATGTAATACTTAGAAAAGCTGAGAGAATCAACTGAAAAAAATCACTTGAAAAACTTACCAACTTTAGTAAAGTTGCAGGATATAAAATAAACCAATATGAATCATCAGCATTTGTATATATATTACCAACAACAAGAAATAGAGAGATTCTATTTAAAATAATTGAAGACAATGTAAAAATTTGGAAGTCAACTTACCAAAACAAACTCAGGAACTATATGAAAACAATTGCAAAACACTTTTTATACAAATAAAATCAGATCTAAACTGGAAAAATATTCATTGTTCATGCCAAGCTAATATAATAAAAATGAAAATTCTATCTCAAATAAGTGTAAACCAATCTAAAGTGGCTTTATTTAGAGTCCTATTTAAAAAGGTGAGATCATGTGCTGATTGTCAGTTTGGTTTTTTGTTTGTTTTAATACAACCAGAAATTATTAGTCTGTTAATTAGGAAGGTGTTTCATGTCTTGTGCATAGACTTAAGATTCCATAGGCAGTTTTTACATCAAATTAAATGAAGTAGAGATAGCATTTTGGAGTTGTGACCATGAATTTTAAAGATCTTATTTTGATTAATCTGCATACATCTTGTCTTTCAGTACAATTATTTCCTAAATAAAATGGCTCCCTGGTGTTGGATCTCCCTTTCAAAATTGTGTGTTATCAGTGACATTGTCATCTTTGGTAATAGTGGCACAATTTTTTTTGTGATAACTTTGTTAATGTGTTATAAAAAAACTTGAAAATGTTTATAATGAATGTAGTTTTATTAAGTACAGAATTGGTGGAACCTTCCTTTGTAAAAGATTAAATACCTTATCTATATTCAGAATACTAGTATTTGATTACTTCTTTTTAGGGAGAATTGCCTCCAAATAAAGTAAGAATGTAACTGGAATAACAGTTTAGAAAAAAGATTACAATTACATAATTTTTAGAGTTTTCTAGCATTTTTAAATGTACAATTTATTCATTGTGTCTATGTACTGATGACCAAACTAATAAAATCTTCATTATGAAAAAAAAGAAACTGAGTGGTAGATCAGTGAAATAGGTTAGGTTCACAAGACACAATAGTAAATAACCATAATAATTTCCTGTGTGATAAACCCAAAGGCTCTAACTTCAGGGCTAAGAACTCACTATTTGACAAGAACTCCTGGGAAACTGGAAAATAATATGGCAGTAACGAGGCATAGACCCACATCTCACACCTTATACCAAAATAAGTTCAAAATAGGATTTAAACACAAAGGGTGATACTATAAGCCAATTAGAAGAACAAGAAACCGTTTACCTGTCAGTGCTATGGAGAGGGGAAGAATTTATGATCAAACACAAGACAGAAAACATTATGAAATGCAAAATGGATAATTTTGATTACACTAAATTGAAAAGGTTTTATCAAACAAAACCAATACAAGTAAGATTAGAAGGAAAGTAGATAGCTGGGAAATAATTTTTACAGCCACATTTCTGATAAAGGTCTGATTTCTAAAATATATAGAGTACTGAGTCAAGTTGATAAGAGCACGAGTTATTCCCCAACTAATAGGTCAAAGGTCATGAATAGGAAATTATCAGATAAAGGAATTAATGCTAACTATAGTCATCTGAAAAAATGTTCTAAGCCATTATTGATTAGAGAAATGCAAATAAAAACAAGTCTGAGATACTACCTCAATCTAACAAATTGGTTAATATGACAGAAAAAGTGAAATGATAAATGTTGGAGATGATGTGGGAAAATGGGGACATTAATGCACTATTGGTGAAGTTATGAACTGATCTAACCATTCTGGAGAGCAATTTGCAACTATGTCCAAAAAGGCTCTACTCTTTGATTCAGCAATACCACTAGTTGATTTGTATCTCAAAGTGTTCATAGAATAAGAGGAAACAGGACACACATGTATAAGAATATTTATAGTGGCTCTTTCCATGGTGACAAAAATTAGAAATTGAGGGGATGCACATCAGTTGGGGAATGGGTGAACAATTGTAATGGAATGTTATAGTTCTATAAGAAATAATTAGCAGGTGAATTTCAGAAAAGTCTAGAAAGACTTGCATGCACTGATGCTGAGTGAAGGGAACAAAACTACGAGAATATTGTACACTTTAACAGCCACACTGTGTGGTGATGAATTATAATAGACATAGCATGATATTATAATATAATAGACTGCTCTCCTCAGCAGTTCAAAAGACAATTCTAAACAACCTGGGATGGAAAATGCCATCCACATTCAGAGAATGAAAGGTTTGAAAAATGAAATATGCAGATCAAAGTAGACTGTTTTCACTTAAAATTTTTTTTGTTTTATCTTTCACGTGGTTTTGCCCTTTTGTTCAGATTCTTCTTTCACAGTGTAATAAGATTGTATTTGCATAACTTACTTCATATTACTTTCTATCATAGAGTGGGGAGAGGAAAGGCTGAGAGGGGAAAAAACTTTACAAAACTGAATGTTAAAAGTGATCTTAAAGGGGCGGCTAGGTGGCGCAGTAGATAAAGCACCAGCCCTGGAATCAGGAGTACCTGGGCTCAAATCTGGTCTCAGACACTTAATAATTACCTAGCTGTGTGGCCTTGGGCAAGTCACTTAACTCCATTTGCCTTGCAAAAAAAAAAAAAACTAAAAAAAATGATCTTAAGGGGCCACTAGATGGGGCAGTGATTAGAGCACTGGCCCTGGATTCAGGAGGATCTGAGTTCAAATGTGAACTCAGATACATGATACTTATTAGCTGTGCCCTTGGTCACAACCCATTTCCTTGCCAAAAACAACCCCAAACAGATTTTTACATATGATTGAAAAAAATAAATTACTTTAATTTTTAAAAAAACATATGAAATCCTTTCCCCCCACCTCCTCTATATTGACTGAAATCTACTTTCCAATTAGTCTACCCCATTGCCTAGCAGGATTTCAACGCTTCAGTGAATTCATGACCTCCCTAACGTAAGTCCTCACTCCTGTGGTACAAATTTTAATCCATTCATACCAGTCAGTCAGTGAATAAACATATATCAAATGTCTACCAAATATATTCCAGGCACTGTGATAAGACCTGGAGATATAACAATAAAAGCAAGAGAGTGCTTGTCCTCAAGGAGCTCACAGTTTAATGGAAAACAACACATTTAAAAGGTAGCAGGAAAAAAGAGGATGGGAAGGGGCATGATGAAATACAGTCAAGTTAAAAACAATGCCTGGAAGTCCCTCCTTAAATCAAGGATCTGAGAGGAGCTCTCCAATGCTCTCTGCACTTCCTCCCCTGCCCCTCCATCTGACCCCAAATCTCTGTAATTCTCTCCAAACCAGGAGTAGGACACTGAGATGGCAATCCCATGTCCTCCGGGGTTCTTTACCATGGCTTCCCCAACAACTCCATAAATGATCCATTGGGGGTATTCTTCTGATCCTTAAGTTTTGTGAATCCCAGTAAAGCATTCAAGAATTGCCACTTGAATTCTCACTACATAGGGTTAACCTTAACCTAACCATATTTCATTTTCCCAGTCGTATAGATTGTCTAGTTGTGCAGATCCTTGAGAGTGTCACTTTCTTTTTTTGTAATGAACCTGTGGTTTCATTATTATAAGGAACTTCCTGGAGAGGAAACTCCCTCCACTGTGTGGATGGGCATTTGTTCTGCAAATTAGAGACTTATAATTGCCTGCAATGGCACTGGAATGTCCACGATGTATTTTATGTCCCACCTCACATAGGCCATTGTTGGTAATATGCAAGAGATGGCTTCCACTTCCTGTCATATATCTCTTAGATTCTTCTGAATTCATGGCCCTCCTCCCCATGATTTTAGAGTTATGTAGTATCACCAGAAGAACATTGGATTCCTTCCCTCTCAGGGGGTGGCATTTGAGGTTCTTTATATAATAAAGGGTATATAATAGGAAACTGGTCAATGATAACCTAGTTCTAGGAATATGCTTAAGGAACTACATGAATATTCACGGAGCTTGCTTGGACTATTCTCCCAAGACTTGATTCTTATTGGTCAATCGCTTGTTACAAAATGTGAGTTATTAAGATTGTAATAGGTCCCTTTATCTTAGCCAAGAAGTATGGAAAGGATAGTCTATAGGAAGTGTAGCTACCTGGGGCCCAAGGTGCTGATGGGGATGGAAGGAAATAAAGGAGAGTTCTTTTTAGTTTGGGGGGCGGGGAAGGAAATCAGGTCAGGTGACTGGCCCAAGATCACACAGCTAGTAAGTATCAATTGTCTTAGATCAGATTTGAACTCAGGTACTGCTGACTCCAGGGGGCAGTTCTCTATCTGCTGTGTCACCCCTATAGCAATGGTCTTGCCAAATCTGTTCCAGTACATGTCATGGGGCAAAGGCAGGTGTGAAATTCTAGCAGGAGCAAGCAGAGATGATAGGTTCTAGGAGCTGGGATCTCAAAATTAAAAAGATCAGATGGCAAAAATGGGATAATCAAAAGTAGGAACCAACACTGGAACCAGGACTGCCATTTGAGGTCCTGCATGGGTCTGAAGCAAAAGTGGTACCTAACAATAAATCTTGGAAAAGACAATAAAAGCAGTCAAATCCAGGGAAATGATAAGGAGATCAGATTAAAGGTCCAGTAATAAATGATTTATGATTCATAATTCCAATTTTTACTCACAGTTCTAATGGGACAGGAAAATTTTTAAGTCTGGACTTATATAAATATAAACCTTAGCTTTGAGGTTGCATAGAGCAGGTACAATCTTGAAGACTTCTCAAAAATAGTTCCCAGATCATTTTGTTCCCATTCAGGGAAGCATGGGAACACCTGAATTTGGATCATCCCTTTATCTTTGCTATCTCCTGCATCCTTCTTCTTGTGCTTCAACTTCCTTCAAAATGTCAGAACATAAGGATGGGAAAAGTCCTGTCTGCAGTATTTACTGAATGACTTTGGGCAAGCCTCCTCCCCAGGCCTCCAGAGCTGGTAATCAATTTGTTGATCCCAGGAAATACTTCTAACTTATTAGTGGAGGCATTTTAAGCATGGTGGCAGATCATACTTGGGGAAGAAAATGAACTCTGGCACTGACCATACACATAACAGCCATAAAATTCTCCACCCCTCCCCACTTTGGCTAAAAAGAACTCCAGAAGAATGAGGCCAGACTTATTGTGGAGCAAACCCCAGCAAACTCTCAATGAAGAGACTTGGGTTTCATTCCCCAGGCTCTCATCTCAAGGGACCAATTAGAAAGTAGAGATGTAGGTCTCCCCAGTCAGCTTACTGATGGTCTCTTCCAAGACTAGAAATTTTAGCTTCATCCAGCCAGCCTTCTTGGCCTCATTTCCCCTCTTGACTTCCTGGCATCTGCCCCCCCCCCAACTCTTCAGAAGGCTCTTGTTGCTCAATGCCAAAATCTGAGACTCCAGCCAGAATCCTTGGGACTTGTTGGGATTCAGACCCTAATTCTCCCAAGTGGAGAGAAAACTCACTTTGAGGAATAAACAAAGTCATGCAACAAAAACAAGATATTGTAGGAAACAAATGACTCTTCAGGGGCTCCATAACATCCCATTCAGAGTGGGTCAGGTTTCCTATGATCAACCCATCACCAAACTGTCTTTGTGGTGGCTAGCAGATATTACTCAAATGCCTTCTTGCACCATCTCCTCAGTCCCACAAAGAGAAGGTTTGAGGCATCCTGGGGGTGCTAGTGGGGTGCGGATAGGAGAAAGGTGCTAAGAGATCACAGGCCTTAGAATCAGGAAATTAGTCATGCCTCCAGTGCTCATTAGAGTCACTGTGGGTGAACCATTTATCATCAGAGAATAAGTTCCTACCCCAGAGGTCTTCCAGTTCAAATTCTCATTTGACAGAGAAGGAAACTGGGGTCCAGAGATGTGAAATGATTTGCGCAGGGTAACAAAGATAGGATATATATCTCTGACTAAGTTGTTATTATTATGAAGTTGGGACTCTCTGGGTCCCAGTTTTCTCATCTATAAAATGGAAGAATGAGACTCAGTGGTCGCTAAGGTACTCTCATGCTCTTAATTAGGAACCCATGAGTCTTCTTGCAAGCCTAGGCAAATCTCTTCCTCTTCTGGGCGTCAGTATTTCCATCTGATTGCCTCACATTCAGGGTCATCTCCAGTCATCCTGATTCATACCTGGTCACTAGACCCAGATGGCTCTGGAGGAGAAAGTGAGTCTGGAATTTAGCATAGCCAGGCCTTAAATGCAATTCATGTGCTTGTCATGGCATCACCTCCTTGATGTTGGTCTTCTTCAAAAATGAAAGACAGGCATTAAAATGAGGGTATTGGACTAGTTACTTTCTGAGGTCTTGGGGGTGAGGGGAGGAATGATGCTTTATATTAGCTCCACTTTCCAGATAAGAAAATTGAAACCAGAGGAGGTATAGGATGAAGAGATGGAGCTAAAGAATGGTCAAGCCAGAACCCCATCTCAGATTTTCTTTCTGACTCTGGGTCTGTTCTAGGACGATCTGCTATCTGTTGAATATTTAGCATGACCTCATATTCAAAAGCTCTTCCTGGCTCCTTCCTCTTCTGATCCCTCCCTTCTCCTTCGCTCCTTTTCCTTCTGCCAGATCCTCTCCTGCTCGAAGGTTAGATGTATTGCTGAGAGAAACAACTGAAGGAGGGGGTCCCCAAGAACAAACTTTTCCAGCCTCTATCTAAAAGCCCCAATCTAAAAACAGAGAGAAGTGGAGTGCAATGGTTATAAGCGGGGGAAAAACTCAGTAGAGTCTTTTTAGTGGAGAAGCATTATTCAGAGTTCTCTATACAAAGAATTATGGATCTTAAAGAACCTTAGAACTGAGAAGGGCATTAGAATACAGAATGTCAGAGTTGAGAGTAGTCTTAGAACAGTAAATGTCAGAGTTGATAAGGAACTTAGAACACAGAAGGTCAGAGCTAGGAAGGACCTTAGCACACAGAGTGTCAGAGCTGGGAAGGGTCTTAAAACACAGAGAGTCAGAGTAGGGAGGACCTTAGAACATGGAATGTCAGAGCTGGAGGGGCCTTAGAACACAGAATGACAGAACTTGGAGGGGCCTTAGAACACAGAATGTCAGAGGTGGGAGGAGTCTTAGAACACAGAATGTCAGACCTGGGCTTAGAACATGGAATGTCAGAGCTGGGAGGGGCCTTAGAACACAGAATGTCAGAGCTGGGAGGGGCCTTAGAACATAGAATACCATAGCTGTAGGGGTCTTAGAACAGAATGTCGGAGCAGAGAGGGACAGAGAACATCAGAGGTGGGAGGGTTCTTAGAACACAGAGTGTCAGAGTTGTGAGAGGCCTTAGAACACGGAATGTCAGACCTGGGAGGGACCTTAGAACACGGAATGTCAGACCTGGGAGGGACCTTAGAACACGGAATGTCAGAGCTGGGAGAGTGCTTGGAGGGATCTTAGAACAGGGATTGATCAGAGCAGGGAGGGATCTTCTCACACTACTCCTTGACCACCTCTTGAAGACTGAATCTCTCCTTGTTCATTCAGACGGAGAGAGATTGCACTACATAGGACTGGAAACAGAATTGGGAGGGCAGAGAAGTGGATAATTTGAATGAATGTAGAGAATTAATTAGATCATTTATAGAGCCCAGACTTTCCCATTAGTTAAAGGACAGGGGGGAAAAGTCTCTGATTTTTAATTCAATTTCTAATGACTTTGTAATTTTGCAAAACCTTGAGAAGAAAACAAACAGAAAAAGCCAAAAGCAAAATGGCCTTGAAGTTTTACAAAAATTTCCTGCCATTCAGCTTTCCTGTCCCAAACCAAAAGGAAGAGCTTGAAGTCTCCTCCGCTTTGTGGTTCAGTCTGGAAGGCAGCCTAGAGAGTCCGAACTGCGTTCTGTTGGGGCAGCTGTTTGGGTATCATTGACCCAGGGTCTTTTTGACTCCTTCCACCTGCAAACCCCTGAAATCCTCAGAGGGGTCTATTTTGTCATCCACAGCAGGCACTGAAGGACGCCCTTCCCCGACTCTTAGAGTCCTAAGGATCGGAATGTTGGTCCAGGAAGGCATCTTCACAAACATCTAGACCAATTCCCTCATCTTATAGATGAAGAAACTGATGTTCATGGAAGGGGAAATGACTAGCCCAATGTCACACCACTTGGATGTGGAAAAGATTTAAATTTCAAATCTTTTGACTCCTGAACTAGTGCTGATTCTACTTTGGCATGCTGGGAGATTAGAGCTGGAAGGAATTTTAGAAATAATTCCTTTTAAGACTGGTATTTGACTAAGGAAAGAAATGAGTTTCAGAGGTCAGTGTTTTGACTTAGGCAAAGCACTTTCCCTATATGAGCCTCAATGTTTTCATCTCTAAATTGGGGATAAGCAGCCCTGCCCAGTCTCCCTAGTCGGGCTATTATGAAGCTCCAAATGAGAAAATGACTGAGAAATAAACATGGCACAATGATGGATGTAATTTGCCTTGGGTTTGAAATAAAAGAAAGCCAAGTTATTTTCGTCAGAGGCTGGGAAACAGTTTACTGCCATCAATTTGGGGCTTTAAAAAATTTGTTTTAAAAAATCATTTGATGTAATTGGGAGAAAAATGAAAAGAGAAAAAGAAAAAGAAAACAAATTAAATATTTAAAAAAGTAATCATTTGAAAGCCAACTTGTTTCTTTCTCCCACTTTCTCGAGACCGATCTGGTCCCCCTGGTTTAAAAGAGGTAGGCAGAATTGGGGTAGGTGGCTGTACTCAAAATGAAAGGCAGACCAAAGACTTCCCATGCTTTTGTTTTGTTTTTTTTTGTTTGTAGACAGAAAATAAGGTCAGAAGCCAAGAATCTGGAAGGGAAAATTAATCTCTCTCTCTCTCTCTCTCTCTCTCTCTCTCTCTCTCTCTCTCTCTCTCTCTCTCTTTCTCTCCCTCTCTCTCTCCCTTCTTTTCTAATTCTCTCTCCCCTCCCCCTCTTTCTCTGTCTCTCTTTTTTATTTCTCTTTGTGTCTCTCTCCCCCCTCTCCTTTTCTATTTCTCCTTCTGTCTCTCTATCTCTGCCTACTCTTTCTCTCTCTCTTTTACCCCTCTCCTTTTCTATTCTCCTTCTGTCTCTCTCTATCTCTGTCTCTGTCTCTATCTCTATCTCTGTATTTCTGTCTTTGTCTCTCTATATCTCTCTCTTTACCCCCCTCTCCTTTTCTATTTCTACTTCTGTCTCTCTATCTCTGTCTCTGTCTCTCTCCCTCTTACCCCTTTCTAGTTCCCTCATCCACTCACTTGTCCTTCCCAAACTGCAAAATAAAAAAATGATATAATACCAATGTTGAAAGGAAAGGTAGATTATTAGTCTTACAGCATGCTGGGCCTGGGAGGGATCTTAGAATAGGAAACATTGAAGCTGCATAACTAATGACCCAGAATTGAAGCTCTAAGTTCATCTGGATCAAGTTCAATCCTTGGGGCTCCTCAAAGCAAGCTCTCTGCTTCATTCTGCCCCTTCTCAGGATCTTCCCTGGGAACATTCGAATTGGCTTATGTCTAGATCTGCATAACAAAAGGAAAAAATAGTCCTCGGCTTCTACATAAACACTCAGGCAGATGGTACATTGAGTATAGAACAGGCTTTATTTAATGCAACAAAAATAGCAAACATATAGAATTTAAACTTGAGATATGAATGGCCAAAACAGTCCCTCTTCCCACTCTGGTTGGACACCACTTTCCCCAAGGTGATATGAAAATGCTCCAGATTACAGAACTACTCTAGAGGTGATGCCTCCCCTTTCTTGTCTCCTCCCCAAAGGGAATCTTTAACAATGAGATTGTGTCTAATTTAAAAATAGATTTTGCTTTCCTGAAATGCCTATTCCACATAGCTCTCAGTGCCAACGGAGGAGCAGGATTGGGATTGCTCCTTCAAATTGAGCCTCCATGGTCCTGATTTCTCCTTGGGCCTGAAGTTCCTCTACTTGATCCAAGAACTCAGTGTTGTCTAGGAACTCCTCTACTGTGGCCAGGAGTCCCTGTCTCTGAATTCCTCAATTCATCCAGGAATTTCTCCTTTGCTTTGCTATGCTACTGCTAGTCTATCACTGCTGGCTGAGTAACTCCTGACTTGACCCAGGACTTCTCCCAGCCACCATTTCTACCTCTGTTCACTATCATTTCTGAAGCTGCAAGGATCTTTCATTTCGAAGAATTACTACAATGATGGTGATGATTTTAAATAATGCTTTAAAATTTGCAAAGTGCTTTGGGAATAGGACCTTATTTTATCCTCACAACAACCTGGGAGATGTGGGCTATTATTGACACCATTTTACAGATGAAGACACTGAGGCAGACAGAGGCTAAATGATTTGCCCAGGGTCACACAGCTAGTAAGTGCCTCAGATGAGATTTGATTTCACTTTTTTTATTTTTTGCTTTTTGTTTGTTTGTTTTTGATTCCCATGTACAACACCATCTAAGTTGCTTGACTCACAGAATTCCTTGGAAAAGGCTAGGGAAATAGTCTATGAGTGTCCAATTGGCTTCAAGTACAGCTTGATACTAAAAATTATTCTCTCAGAATATCAATATTTAGAAGGCTATCTCCATGTCTCCTATTTTGTGGTTCTCAAGATTGTAGTTAAGGTGTGTGACAAATCATGATTTATTTAATCATCCTCCAATACAATGTCTATGAATTGTCTAAGTTTTATCTATATTTCAAATTAAAACTGGTTTCTCAGACTCCAACTAAGAGTTATAAAACTGAGTATTGTCTCTGTGTGTAAAAATGTCTATCTGCCTTTTCAAGGCCTGTATTCTACATCTAAATGTGGACTTGACCTGTACCTGATCAGCTTTGTAATAGCACCAATAAATTACTTTTCCTGGGTCAACAAATCACAAGATAAGAGACATCTTGGATGAGGAGAGAGAAATCCTATATTTGTTTGTAAACATTCTCTTTTCAGCCTAAGTGAGATTTTTATCAATGGAAATTTGAAGCAAATATTAGTACTTATGAAATTATCATAAGATAAACCTATGCCATATATATGAAATCTCCTTAGTTGCCTAACTCAGTTTTTTAATTTATTTTTTATTCTCATTTTGTACAAATTTTTTGACATTAATAAAATATTCTTGTTTACAAGTAAACAAAATACCCCTCCCCCCAAGAATATAGATAGACTTGCTTGGGCGAAAAAAGTAAAGGGGAGAGAAAAAAAATTAAAATTAAAAACAATAATAGTAATAATTGTAGGTATGGCCAGGTGGCGCAATGGACGAAGCACGAGCCCTGGAGCCACGAGCACCCGAGCCCACATCAAGCCCCGTAGACCCAACAATCACCCAGCCGTGTGACATGCAAGCCACCCGATCCCCACTGCCCTGCAAAAACCAAAAAGAAGAAAAAAAAAGACCCAAAATAAATAAAATAGTAATAATAGTAGGGGTGGCTGGGTGGCAGACAGAGCATTGGCCCTTGAGCCAGGAGCACCTGGGTCCAAATCCGGCCCCAGACACCCAAAGATCACCCTGCTATGTGGCTCCAGGCAGGCCACCCAGCCCCATTTGCCCTGCACCCTCCCCCAAATAATAATAAGAAAAAATGTGCTTCAGTCTTTGTTCTAACACCAACAACTCTATCATGGGTGGATCGCATTCTTCATGATAAGTCCATTGCAAAAGTTACTTCCATATTTTTCCAATGTTGCCATTGCTGATCGCAACTCCCTCCTTTCTTATTTCTCCACTACCATGTACTATATTTTCTCTCTCCTTTCACTCTGACTCTGCTGTAGGGTCGCTGAGTGGTGCAGCAGACAGATCCCTGGTCCTGGGGCCAAGAATCCCTGAGCCCCCATACCACCCCTTAGGCCCAGAATCCACCTGGCCCTATGGACCTGGGCAGGCCTTCCAATCCCAGCCCCTTGCAAGAAGTAAAAAAGAAAATGTTTTATATCTGACCACTCTCCCCACATGGTCCCTCCTCTCCTCCTTTATTCACATCCCTACCCCTTCCCCATGCTCCCCCCTCCTTCTTACTCCAGATGTCTATACCCCATTGAGTATATTTGCTGTTCCCTCTCCTAGCCATCTCGGATGAGAGCAAAGGTTCCCTCATTCCCCCTTGCCTCACCCTTCCATATCATTGCAATAGCTCATTGTAATAAAAAAAAAATCTTATTATGTGAAATATATTGGACTATTCCCCCTCTCCTTTTTCTTTCTCCCATTCCATTTCCCTTTTTTTTCTATTGACTCCATTTTTACACCATATTTTATCTTTGAATTCAGCTTTCTTCTGTGCTTCAACTATAAAAGCTCCCTCTACCTGCTCTATTAACTTAGAAGGTTCATATGAATATTATCAGTATCATTTTTCTATACATGCAGTTCATCCTCATTAAGTCCCTCATATTTCCCCCCTCTCCTCCAATCTCCATGCTTCACCTGAGTCCTGTATCTGAAGATCAAACCTTCTGTTCAGCTCTGGCCACTCCAACAGGAACATTTGAAATTCCCCTGGTTCATTGAAAGTCCATCTTTTTCCCTGGAAGAAGACATTCAGTCTTGTGGGGTAGTTGATTCTCAGTTGCATTCTAAGCTCTTTTGCCTTCCGGTATATTATATTCCAAGCCCTACGAGCTTCCAATGTAGTTGCTGCTAAGTCCTGTGTGATCCTGACTGCAGCTCCACGATATTTGAACTGTGTCCTTCTGGCTGCTTGTAATATTTTCTCTTTGACTTGGGAGTTCTGGAACTTGGCTATAGTATTCCTAGGGGTTGGTTTTTTGGGATCTTTTTCTCTGGGGGATTGGTGGATTCTCTCCATTTCTATTTTGCCCTCTGCTTCTAGAATATCAGGGCAATTTTCCTGTAGTAATTCTTTGAAAATGATGTCAAGGCTCTTTTCCTGATCATGACTTTCAGGTATTCCAATAATTTTTAAATTATCTTTCTTAAGTCTGTTTTCCATATCAGTTGTTTTTTCAATGAGTTATTTCACATTTTCTTCTAATTTTTCATTTTTTTTTTGGTTTTGAAGTATTGATTCCTGATTTCTAGTAAATTCATCAATCTCCCTGAATTCTATTCTTTGTCTGAAGGATTTGTTCTCCTCAGAGAGTTTTCTTATCTCTTTTTCCATCTGGCCAATTTTGCTTTTTAAAGCATTCTTCTCCTCAATAACTTTTTGAACTGTTTTATCCATTTGACCTAAGCTGGTTTTTAGCATGCTATTTTCTTCAGCATTTTTTTGGATTTCCTTGACTAAGCTGCTGACTTCATTTTCATGTTTTTCCTGCATCTCTCTCCTTTCTTTTCCCAGTTTTTCTTCCAACTCCCTCATTTGATTTTCAAAGTCTTTTTTGAGCTCTGTCATAGCATGAGCCCAATTTCTGTTTTTCTTGGAGTCTTTAGATGCAGGAGCTTGTGCTTCCTCATCTTCAGACTGAGTATTTTGATCCTTCTTGGGCTCATTCACAAAATATTTCTCAATAGTCTTCCTTTTGTTTCTCTGCTTGCTCATCTTCCCAGCCTGGGCCTGGTTTTGGGGTGCTTCCTGAGCTTTTGGGGCACTCCCACAAGGGTCTCAGCATGTGAGGCTCTGTCCTCCCTCCTGGTCTGTGAATGACCATAAGCGCCCCCCTCTGCCACAGGGCCAAGGTGGGGGGGGCTGCTGCTGTTCTATGGGGGCGCCTAGACTGCCATCAGGATCTGAATGTGGTCAGAGCCCCAGAGTCCTGTTCCAGAGGCAGAGGACAGAGCTAGGCAGTCTCTCTCTCTTCACTCCCCTCCCTCAGCTCAATGGGCTCATGCCCTAGGGGCTCCTGCTTACAGGCTCCACCTGCTTCTGTTTCCTGGATCAGGGCTGAGGAAAGACCAAGCTGCTGGCTGTGTGCCCTGAGGGCGGGGCTCCACATGCTGGCAATGGCAGAGGTCCCCTGCTGTTCCCCCACTTTGTGCCCGGTGCTCCCCCGGGGTGCAGCCCAGGAGACTCCCCTGCTGCTGTGAGCTGTGGCTCCCAGTGCCCTGGGCCTGCCTCCAGGAGGCTGAAGTTCTTTCCCTCTGGCGGGCCACCCCTCTAGCGGGGTGCCCCTCTGAGCAAGATGGCGACATGAAGGGATCCAGTCTTAGGAGCTCTCTGATAAAACTCATAAGCTAAGGACTCTAACTAAACTTTCAAGAGACAGAACCCACCAAGGGACCCATTGAGGCAGTTCTCCTACTCAAGGTAACCTGGAAAAGAGCAGAAAGGCTCTGCTCCCCAGGGTCGGAGGGGCGGCCGGTTGGAGGGGTGGCCCGCCAGAGCGAAAGAACTTCAGCCTCCTGGAGGCAGCCCCAGGGCGCTGGGAGCCTAACTCAATTTTTATGATTCTTTCTCCTTTCTGTATAAAATGCCCACAAAATTTTGTGTCAGTGTTGATATCTTTAATGATAATCATCCACCCATGGGTTCGGTCAGATTCTGGAGAATAAAACTTTATGGAAAAACCTAACTTTTTGTTATTTCATTCTTAGACAAAGAAGATTGTGTTTAATAGAATCAGCAAACATTAATAGCATCATCAAGGCATTCCCACCTAGTTCAGCAGACATCATCAGAAGCCCCATCTGAGTTAACTGGGCTAACAAGAAGTTAATCCTGACAGGGAATTAATCTCATCAGGGAACCTGAGGGCAAGCTATGAAAGTCCTTAGAACAAAGAATCTCAAGAGTGGGAAAGACTTGAAAATGTTATAACTGAAAGAGACTGTGAGGTTGTAGAAGGTACTCATTATAAAACCACCCACCCAGCAACTGTGCTGAGGAGAGCCGGGCTTCCCAACTCTCCTCTTTTGTAATTTAAAGGAGGAAAAATCTGAGCCCTTTCTTTAAGAAGGAGATTATGTCTTTAAAAAACCCCATTCTGGACCCTAGTTCCTTTAAATCAAGTCCTGTTTTCATTCTTGAATCCCAGTGGATAGATAAATTATCTCTGTTCTGGGATTCTGAGGATGTTGATAATGATGCTTGAAGAACAATTAACACCTCCACAATGTACACTTTTGTAACAGTAAAAAGAACAACAGACTTAGAATGTATCCAAACACCTATGATCCAATATTAACAAAACAGAGTGCCCATTGCCCCGAAGCAGTTCTATAAAGATTAACACATTCTTGTGGGGGTTGTTCAATTTCCTCAAATGCATGATAAACAGTTTTAAAAGTTATCAGAGAAAAATCTAACTGAAATAAACAGATGCCACTTCACAGAATAATACAAAAGTCTGACAGCAGCTACTCACTATTAGACTTAATGACTCTAACCAAAAGTGGTTGACTTTCATATGAGGCCTATGAAAATGGCTAGGATCCAGTAGTGAAATCAAGGGGCACTTCATGGAAGACCTGAATTCAACCCACAAAATGTCAACAAAGAAACTTCAAACAAATGAGTCATGTGGATCTATTAACAGGAGTGGAGGGACTTCTAGTGACAATAAAAAAGGCAGGTATTGACCCTAGAAATTAAAGAAAGTTATTTTTAAGGAGCCCAGACTATTGATTAAAGCAGATTATTTAAGAAAACACTAAAGATTCTACATTTTACCAAAATTTTGGCAGTTACAAAAAAGACAATCAAGTAGCCAGAATTTTAGCAAACCAGAAGCTTGCTAAAACTTCTTAAACTGACAGACAGAAGGTCATGCATACTCCAAATACCAAACCCTAAATAGACTTAAGAATTCAAATAGGGCAGCTAGGTGGCACAGTGGAGGGCATTGGCCCTGGAGTCAGGAGGACCTGAGTTCAAGTCCAATCTCAGACACTTTATAATTACTTAACTGTATGACCTTGGGCAAGCCACTGAATCCCATTGCCTTGCAAAAAAAAAAAAAAAAAGAAAGAAAAGAAAGAAAGAAGAAGAAAAAGAATTCAACAAATAAACCCTACTGGTACCAAAACATCTTAATAAGCAAAAAATGTTACCCAAGATCACTGATCACTTAAAGAATAGGTGCTTAATGAATACGTGGTGACTGGTTGAAAAATGTAAAGGCAATGTTTTTAAATGAATGTTGACATACTAAATACTCATAATCTTCAATCTATGTGGAATGGAAAGCTCTCAAAATATAGAGACCTAATTGAAAAACTCATGATGCATTGGGAAGAAGATGAGGCACATGTCATTGCCATAGTATTGTTTACTGCTAGGATTATTCCAAAGATATTTTCAATGAGACCTACAGAAAATGAGTTTATGTCCCAACACTTTCATTCAAATAGGGAAAGCAATCATTTGATTCATACTCACAATAGTCTACCATACATTAAACATAAAAATAGGCTATCAACTTGTTCCAGGAGCCATTCAATCAGAACTGCATCAAATATTTGCTAAGAAGAGTCATAATAATGATAATAGTAACAAATCTAGAAAACATCCAAACAAAAACCTTTACTCGGTACATTATCCCAAGGCAGCCATAGGAAGCTAACTATTTTCTCATCAGAAAGGAGGCAGAGGGTTGAAGATTTTTCTAAGGATACATGATAACCTGGTTAAAAATTTACAGACATATTTTGGAAATAAGCAGACCTCATTTCCCAAAGTAATAGCAAATACAGACTGACAACAGATATATGCCATTGGATACATGGAAGGTGATTTATCTCTAGGAAGATAAGAATAAAGAGTAGAAGGGAAAGCTATTCCTTTGATGACATCAACAAGAATTCTACCAATACCATGTTGATAAAGAAGCATCCAAAATGATGGAGTCATTTTAGAGTCAAAAAAAGAGAAGATTTATAAATAACAATTCAGAATCAGGAAATTATCACAAGAAATAATATTTATCTTAGGGACCTGTTATTGATCAAATTATATTATGCAATGAAATAATGGAAACAGTGAAACATATTACTAAAAGTCACAATAATTCAGCATCTATTGAGCACCTTGAAGAACAAAATCAGTTGCTAATTATACACCAGAAGTTCATTATGCTTTACAAACTAAGAAGGGACAGATAACTCAAATACAAATCCCAAAATATTCTTGAAAAATAAAATTGCAGGAACATTAAGACAAACTTTCTCACAAACCTTTTTTTTTTTTTTGTAGGCAGTCATGTTTAAGTGATTTGTCCAGGGTCACCCAGCTAATTAGAGTCTTAAGTCAGGTTTGAACTCAGGTCTTCCTGACTCTAGTATCATTGCTCTATCCACTGGACCACCCAGTTACCCTGCCCACAAACTTTTAAACATACCATCAATTCATAATTTTTTTCCAATTAACAAACATTTATTTTCTTTTCCTCTTCCTCTCCCCATTTCCCACTTGAACAATAAAAAGGAAAAAGATAATTTTTACAACAAACTCAGAGTCTGGTAAAATAACTTTCCCTGTTGGCCAAATCTCATTCTGAATTGCAAGTCCATCACCCATTGCATTCATATACCATGGTATGTATGCTCAATCAACACTCAATTGATGTTTACCCCCTTAGTTTACAGTTCTTTGTTATCACAAAAGGGCTGCTATAATATTTTTGTACATATGGATCTCTTTTCTCTTTCTTTGATCTCTTTGGGATACAGGCCTAGTAGTGGTATTCCTGGGTTAAAAACATGCACAGTTAAGTAAATCTTGGCACAGCTCCAAATTTCCAGGATGTCTGGGCAATCCAGAAAACAAATGTTTTTAATAAACGTTGGCATACCAAATACTCTTAGTTTCCAAACTACATGAAATGGAACACTTTCAAAATATAGAGACCTAGTAGAAGAGATTGAAAACATGTGGCAATAGGATGAGGTGCAAGCCATCACTGTGGACCTGTCTGCTCCTGGAATTGTCCCAAATAAGAGTGAGTCTACAGATGGTGAATTTAATAGTCTTTCTCAATTATAAAAGGCAATCATTTTATCTTCCTAAATGTTTTCAGATTTGCAACCAGTAGTCTGAACATCATTAAATAAAAGGGATAATACCAGGGCAGTAACTTTCCCTCATATTGGTTTTATCTGAAGTCCATCAAAAAGATGAGAAGAATGAGGTAAAAATAATACTAATTATACTAAGGTCTAAAAAGATCCTCCTTCATACCAACTATATGAGGTAGAAATTGGAAATCGCATTATGCCCATATTTTGCATGAGGACACTGAGGTCCATACAGCTGAAGTGACTTGCTCAGAGTCACATAACCAGAGTCTCCTCCAATTTTTGTTACTATTTTGTACCATATGAGATCTAAACTTTAAGGGGAGGCCATCAGATAATGATCCATACACACACACACACACACACACACGCACACACACACACACACACATACCTTCCTTCTTTTTCTTTTTTTGGGAGGAAGATATTTGGATCTATTAGAGAAGAGAATAAAATAACAATTACTGACATATAAAGCCACCATCAGACTAAGGACGAATGGGACTATTTTGATCAGATGAAGAACAATGGCAAGTTGCAACCAGATCTAGAGTAAAAACTAATCAAGGGTAATTAAAGCTTTACCATAAGGTTGAAAAATATCCAAAGGTGGGAAACTCATGCCAGTGTAGGAAATTTAAAGGGCCAGGTTGACCAGTGATTTTTTTTACCTCTATTTCTTTAAAGAAGAAGGTAAGGAAAGGGGGCTATTGGGGGAGTGGAGCTTGAGCTTTGACCAGACTGAGCCAGGGACAGGATGCTGAGAGTAGAGGTGGGGAGGGAGGTCTGACCCAACCCAAAGATATGGGGACTTTAACTAGTGAACTGCAGGGAATCTCACTACCCAAAGAGAATGGAGATTAAGGATCCAGATATATGTCTGCAGAGAAATGAAGGAAAGTGGATATGGGAAAAGAAAACAGCACCTACCCTCTGCTAGAGCACTCCACCTTCCCATTCCAAATCCCAGGAAACTTTTCTTTCCCCAAAATGTTTTGCTTTTCCCAGTGTCTCAAACTTTCTGGAGGCCTAGAACCTCTAGAGGCTCCAGAGCAAAAGGTCCAGAGTAAAAGATAAACAAAGGGACATTTTAGTGATTGAATTACCTGGGGGGGGAGGACTAGTGCAGAGACTGGGTCAGGAGAAGTAGAAACTGTTTTCTAGGCCTAGAAGCTTTCTTACACAAGATTAGGGAAAAAAAAATCAGTCCTTGAGCACCAGGTGGAATGCAATTTGGTTATTGTTGTTCATCCTTCTTTCTTGAAGAAGAGCAATGGAATCAGGAGGGTGAGATATCTTGATTGCAAGTAAATTGGATTGAAGTGAGTGAGAGATGTGCAGTCATCATCCTTACTCTGTCCTTCAGAGTCAATGGAGTCCAGTGGCAGGACATAGAGGACTAGCGATGACCCAAAGTCATTTTAAGTCTTCCTCTGTCATGTACCTTCTTTCATCCTTGCTGCTTTTCCTCAGGGCTTTGCCCTCTCAAACCACCTTCTTGGTGGACAGGAATAGAGGATGGAGTACAGTCCATCCCCCATGAAGGTATCAAAAGTAATCTTCTAAAAGCCCAAATCTGACCATATCACATGCCTCCCCTCCCCATTCAATAAACTCCATTGGCTCCCTATTACCTTATCAAATTCAAATATAAAATCCTGCTTGTTTTGGAAAGTTCTTCTTAATCTGTCCCCTTCCTACACTCTTTTCCTATGCTCTTCCACCTTCCTCCCCCTACATCTTCTCCCATCTAATGACATTGGTCCCTTGGTTGTCCCTCATACCCAATATGCTACCTCCCAACTCTGAGTGTATTCACAGGCTATCCTTCCAAGCCAGGAACTCTCTCTCTCCTCATTTCAACTTCCAAGGTTCCCTGGGTTTCTTACAGTTTCAGCTAGAGTTCAATTTTCTCAATTCCCTCAATATCATTTTGACTTTTAGTCTTTCTTTATATTCCCAGCTCTTAGCAGGTAATAGACATTTGATAGATGCTAGTAGATTAACTGACTATATATGAGATCGATTTATTTTATGTATGTCCACATGGATCTTTCTAGATGAGACTTAAAGAGAGGCATGAAAAGATAGCTTATCTCCTCCATCTACCTTTCTCCAAGGGATACTTTGCTTCCTGTCTTGAAGTGAGAGGTTTGGGCCATGATGGTGGTCACTTTTCCCCCACTCAGAGAGGAAGTACTTGTACTAGAACTAGATCTATTCACCCTCCAAAATATTAAGACTCTAGAGGAATTGTTTTGAGGTTCAAGCTATACTCTTGGTCATTATCCCTTTAATGGTGAAGGAGTTTCTGGCTATTCAGTCATTTCATTGTGTCTGACTTTCTGTGACCCCATTTGAGCTTTTCTTGGCAGGGATACTGGAGTGTTTTTCCATGTTCTTCTCTAGCTCATTTTAAAGATGAGGAAATTGAGGCAAACAGGGTGAAATGACTTGCCCAGGATCACACAGGAAATGGCTTGAGGTCAGATTTGAACTCAGGAACATGAGTCTTCCTGACTCCATACCAAGCACTCTATCCATTGCAGCACCACCTAGCTACCCAAGAAATACAATCAGGAATTGTAGCACTCAAGTGTCTTATATTTCAGAATTGTTCTCATAGACTCTGGTGAGTTCTTAAAATTGTATGCTTTTTCTGTGGCAGAAAAATGAAGAACTCTCCCATATCTCATCCCATTATTACACATCAAGTACCTTTGAAGGAAGCGACCGTGCTCCTCACCTCTGGGGAAAACTCAACACAAGCAGGGGTACATTTGTACAAGTTTAACAATAGGCTGAGGTTATGATAGGAGGTGAGTATGCGTGACACACCTTCTAGTTTAATCTGCATGCAATCAAAAAATAATAGAGCAAGCCTTCATTGTAGTGTTTGCCAATTTATAAATGTGGATAATGAAAATTTAACAATCAGCTCACTACAGCCAGTTTGTGGTGACTTTACCACACTTAAATTGTGATTTAGAGATTTTCCTGGGGAAATCCAGGTGATCATATGAATCAAGAAAGAAACCATGTCCTCTGAGTCAGGTCCCAGGACTGAATCTAGACCATGTCTTTTAATTTTCAAAGTCCTTATTTTAGCCCTTTCCCCAAAACATCCATGTTTGATGTAAAGATGGTAACTCTACTCTGCCTCCAGTCAATGGGCTTCTTACATGCCAAATGGCAAAAGCAACTCAAAACTAAGTTCAGTAGCATGCAAGCACTTTGAGGGCAGGGACTGTTTTTCCATTGTCTTGTACCCTTAGCACTTCACAAAGTGTCTGTCAAATTGCTGGAGCTAAATAATTTCTTGTTTAATGAAATAATTCTTAATAATGAAGAGCTAAAGTGGGTTTAAATAGGAAGTTTCCAAGTGATTCTTGCTCAGCAAGACTGAGTGTCTGATCCCTAATCCAGGGTGCCTTTCCCATCTATTGCCCTGGGCCAGCAGGGCATGAATATCTGGGCCAAGTATCTCTGATCAGTCCTCTGGGACCTGCCATCCACAGGAAGGAAGAAGAGTCAAACCAGAGGGTCTCCATCTACTTCTGCAGGGGTGTTCCAGGGGATGGGGCCTAGGCAGAAGAATGAGACTGTCTTCAGAAGGCCAGGGAAACTGCCATGGCAACTACTCAAATCTATGGAAACTCTTGTCCTATGTATTTAGGGGTGGGCTGGCGCCTGCCCCAGGGGATTGAGGAGAGCTGATCGTTCAATTTCCAGTGAGAGTATTTACAACTTCGAAATAAACAGATATTACAAATCGGAGCTTGACATATTATTGTGTTCATTGACTAGACTGTAGAAAGTGAATGAGCAAAAGGTAATAATGAAAAATAGCAGCAACTGAAACATTATTGTGTGTTATGTTTTCCCCCTAGGACCGGGTTCTTAAATATTTGACTAAGACACTCTAGAATTGCTCTGTAAAAGGAAAAGATGGAACACATATCTATTAAATGGCTCTGTTAAGTGCCTTATGAGCTAACTCAAGGAATGACATCATCTCTAGACTAGAAGTATAGTGCTTGGAGGCTTAATAGCAACAACAGCACCAACCACAACTGGCACTTATTATCGGGTGCTTTACCTCCATGGTCTTCTTTGAACCTCACAACACCCCTTGCCTGTATCTATTAACATAGCAATAATGTGTTAGCTTTGCCCTTCTTCCTGATCACATGCCCAGCAGTCAGTTCTGTCCCACTGCTCAATAGAGGCTGGAGCATGGAGCATCCGCAAAGACAAGAGTTTCCCCTTGACCCTAAGGTCTTCTGAGATACTCCAATGCCTACAGGAGCTCTGCCAATTGACAAAGCATAGTCCATGGAAAGAACATTAGAAGGAAAAATTAATTAATTCATTGGTCATTTGAATTTCCCTCCTGCTGGTAGCTGTGGGACCTTTAGTAGTTAGTTCCTTTAATCTCTCTGGGCCTCACTTGTTGGTATGATTAGGATCATTCTTTACTACTTCTAAAGGGTCAGATCCAATGATCTCTTGCAGTCTCTTTAAACCCTTGTTATTTAGTCATTTCAATCATGTTTGAGTCTCTGTGACTCCATTTGGAATTTTCTTGGCAAAGACACTAGAGTTGTTCGCCATTTCCTTCTCTAGACCATTTAATAGATGAAGAAACTTAGACAAGCAGGGTGAAGTGACTTGTTCATGGTCACTCAGCTGATAAGTGTCTAGGGTCACATTTGAGGTCAAATCTTGAATCTAGGTCTGGCACTATATCACTTGAGACAACTAAGTGCCCTCTTTCTAATCAAGGAACATCTAATCCCACTCCTTTCAAGAATGAAGGAAATGGAGTAGAGTAGATAGATAGATAGATAGATAGATTTGGAGATAGAATACCTGAGTCCAAGTATTGTTTTTGCTCCTTACTGACTTGTCTGACTCTGGACAATCAATGAACAAAAATTTATTAAAAGCCTATAATATCTGAAGGCATTACTATTAGACCCTGAGGATAAAAAGATAGTGTGAAATAATTCCTATCATCCAAGAGCCTGGATGCTTGTTTGGGGTTTTTTTTAGGGTTTTATTTTCTTCAGTTAGCTTTTGTGTTTCCTTTTCCAGTTGCTAATTTTACTTTTTGATGAGTTATATTCCTTCCAGTTGATCAATTTTATTTTTAAAGGAGTTGATTTCTCTTTCTATTTGGTCATTTTCACATTTAAAGGTATTTTCTTCAGCCAATTTTTCATAATTCTCCTGTATGGCTCTCACTTCTTTTCTCCATTTTTCTTTTTCCTCTCTACTTTGGTTTTGAAATACTTTTTTGAGCTCTTCCAAGAGATCTTTGAGGACTTGAGACCAATTCACAAATCCCTTTGAGACTTCACATGTAGGCATTTTATCACTGCCTTCCTCTTCTGAGTTGGCATTTTTATTATCCCTATCAGAATAGTAACTTTTTATGCTTTGCTCTCTACTTTTTTGCTCATTTTGATAATTGAACTCTGATCCTTGAGCACAGGACATATAGTCCTAAGCTTTTTGTGTTGGGGGATAAGGGATCTGGTCTTCAACATTGGCATCTTGCATCTCACAGTTTGCTCCCTGCCTTAGGGTTGCTCACCCTAATCCCACCTGTTTCACTAAAATTCTCAGGGCTTGTACTTTATCTTCTGAGCTTGGTGGGGATGCTCACCTCTGACCAGCTGCTATACTCCTGTCCTGCTGAGTCAGAACCTGAGCAGCACTGTGGTTAAGAATTTCACCCTGACTTCCCAGCTCTCCCATCTTTTCTGGGCTACACTCCCCTTTTACTCACATGAGAAAGATCTTTTCTGAAGATCTTCCATATTTTAAGTTCAGAACTTGTTTGCAAGCAATGATTGAAAGACCTGGAAGTTCCAAGGGTGAGGGTAAGGTAGGCTCAGAATGTGGTAGGAGCAAGAAAGAATAGCACATTATAGGAATTAATTCCTAGATTTGCCTGTACCCTATCCCCCAAAAGGCCAGGCCAGGCCAGGGGCTGAGTTCTAAGCTCTCCAGTCAAACTTGTTCCCTTAGACCTAATGAGTACATGCTCCATCATCTTGCTCTGGGGCTTAGCTAACCCAGAGGAAATGAAAATTCCTATCATTTAAATAAAAATAATATATATATATATATATATATATATTTCTAGATCTCAGAATTTATATCTTAGAACAGAGGGCATCAGATATGGTAGGAACCTTAGAACATAGAGGCCAGAGCTAAAAGCATGTGAAAACAATACCAGCATTTGGAATGTTAGAGGGAGGTCCCTTACAATGTAAAATGCCAGAGATGAATGGGTCCTCAATTTGGGTTCTAGGGGACCTTAGAATATAGAATCAGAGTTGGAACCTAAAAATGAAGATTGTTAGAGCTGGTGGTTGAGGAATTGGGGAATAATTTAGAACAGAAAGTGTAAGAGCTGGGAGGTACTTTAGAACAGAGAATTCCAGAACTAGGAAAAATCTTAGAAGATGGAATGTCAGAGCTGGGAGGGCCTTTAGCACAGAGAATGTCAAAGCTAGGAGGGAGCTTAGAATATTGGATCATAGAATAAAGCCACCATCTGCCTTCAGTTCCCCAACTTGAACTTTTGTTTGATGGAGGGTAATTGTTACTATTTCTGTCTCAGAGATCTATAGATAACTCTGAAGGGTCAGACTTTCTGGTATTGTTGCTCATAAAACTCTTACTGGTATCCTCTCCATTAAGTGTAGGCAACAATTAGCTTTTAGCAAATATATTTCCCAAGATGGTAGCATATGAAAAACTGGTATAAAGTATGTGCCCCTCCTTATCAGAGATGTTCTCTTATTTTGCATATCCAAAGTTTCCTGGGGAGAGTGGGCAAAAAGGGACAAAGTTTTTGGCATACACATGTAAGCAACACATGCAGGAAAGGCGGATCTCCCAGCACCTAGTAGCTTGAAGTTTTTTCTCCCAAAGTTCCCCTCATATATACTTAGCTGCTGGGTTTCAAGAGTACTTTCCTAGGTTCCTAACCAGTCCTTCTCTTCATCAGGAGTGTCTTTAATTGACTATCTTCACATTCATCTGGGCAGCTAGGTGGCACTGCAGTGGATTAGAGTGCAGGTTTTAAGTCAGAAAGACTCATTTTCCTGAGTTCAAATCAGGTCTCAGACACTTACTACCTATGTTACACTGGGCAAATCACTTCACACTGTTTGCCTTTGTTTCCTCATTTGTAAAATGATTTGGGAAAGGAAATAGCAAACCATTATAATATCTCCAAGAAAACCTCAAATGGGGTCATGAAGAGTCAGACATAACTGAAATGACTGAACAACAACCACATCCTTCTGCAGGTGTTTCCTCTGCTGTAGACCACTAATGTGTCAGTGGACACAAACTCTGGTGGATTTTGCTACTTTATCTGGTTGCTGGTGATACTTCCAATGACATCAATAAATCTTTCAAATACAGCTGGAGGAGTGGAAGGAGGATGAGGCAAAGGAGAGGAGAGAAAGAGAGAAACAGACTCAAATTGAGAGACAGTGAGACAGCAACAGAAAGACAGAGATAAAGGCATAAGGAGAGACAGAAACAGAGAGATGAAAGCAGAGACAGACAGAAAGAAACAGAGAGAGAGAGAGAGAGAGAGAGAGAGAGAGAGAGAGAGAGAGAGAGAGAGAGAGAAAGTTCTTTTTTGCAAGTATTCCCTTTCAGGGACTTGACTGGAATTCCAGAATTGTTAGACCAGTCTGCTACTGGAATGCACAATTCTGACCTGACTTGTACAGAAGTCCTGAGTTTTATCTGATTCTTTCAGCAATCACAAAATATTTCCTATGTAGTATCATCTGTCTTTATTCAATTGTTCAATCACTTTATTCCTTTCAAATTTATTAAGAGTTTGTTCATGTCTAATCCACTCCCTCCCATTATTTTGCAAAGGAGGAAACTGAGATCTAGTGAGAAGTAACTTTACCCAGTCACACAGAGGCTCCTGGATCTAGGGCAGGAAGAGCCTTTAGAAACTATGTTCCAATTTCCAGATGAGGAAATAGAAGCCCAGAGGAGGGAAACACCTCACCATCAAGATTGGAATGAGAGCTGAAATGACTATTAGATGCTATTCTAAGTGGGGATGGGGAAGTTCTAGTACAGGAATGCTCTCTGGTTTTCATGCCATTATTCTATCTCGTAAATGAATACTGTCTTTCAGTCTTCAGATATCATCCATGCCTTGCCTCCTAACACGAGTATGCCCACAGGTTTTGTCCTAGACCCTCTTCTCTGCTTTTTCTATGCTCTACCTTTTGGTGAACATCTCAACTTTCTTGGGTTCAATAATCTGAAGATAATTCCTAAATCTATAAATTCAGTCTTTATATCTCTCCTAAACTACAGCCCTTTGGATATATCTAACCAGATGTCTCACAAACATGACCAACTCAACAGGTTCAATATTTAATTCATCATCTCTTTCCCTACCCTAATCCATCCCTCTTCCAAACCTCCTTGTTTTAATGAGGACACCATCATCCTTCTAGTCTGCCTAGTTCATGTTCTTGGTATCATCCTTGGCACTTCCTTGATACCCCACAATCAATCAGTTTTCCAATATTGTCCTTTCTACCTCCACAATATCATTAATTGTCTTCTGTTCATTCACATGTTCTTATCACTTTTGCTTTGACCATTGCAATGATCTCAGAATTTATTTTGCTGTCTCCAGTGTCTCCCTTTTGAAGTCTATTTTCTATTTAGTCAACAAAGTGATTTTTCTAATAGGTAGGTAAGTCCATGTCACTTGCCTATTCTCCAAGCTGCAGTGGCTCTCTTTCACCTCTTGGTCCAAAGACTATGTCCTTGGTTTGACTCCTGTCCCTTTGGAAAATATGGCCCCTACATATGAAATACCCTCCCTCCTCATCTCTGTCTTTCAGACTTTCTTTCTTGAAAGCTCAACTCAGGTACGACCTCCTAACTGAGGACTTTCCTGATTCCTCCAAGGACTAGTGACTCCAGGAAATTATTTGGTATCATTTTTGTTTATACTGATATGGTGCTTTCCTGGATATAATCAGCCAGTCAATGAACACACATCAAAAATGTTGGCACAAAGCTAGGAAGCTCTCAGAGCTTTGACTGAAACAACTTTTTATAAAGCCTCTAAACAGACCCACAAAAACAGAACCCACAAAAAAACATAGGCAAGTCATTTCTCACTCTAAGTCATATTTTGTTCTTTTGTAAAGTTGGCAAAGATGACTTGTAAGGACCCTTCTAGCTTCAACATTCTATATTATAAGGTCCTTTCCAGCTCTGACATTAGAAGTTCCAACACCCCTTCTAACCCTGATAGTCTATGTTCTAAGAACTCTACCAATTCTGAAATTCTAGGTTCTAAGACTCATTCTAACTCTAACATTCCCTTCCAGCTCTAAAATCACATACTTTCAGGTCCTTTCCAGCTCAAACATTCAACGATCTCCATTTCATCTTAGCACTGACATTCTATATTCTAGAATCACTGTCACTCTGTTCTAAGGTCACATCTAGCTCTCAAGTCCCTAAACCCTCTCCCAGTTCTGACAATCCACGTTCTAAGATTCCAATTTTGATAGTCTAGGTTTCTAAGGTTCCTACCCAGTTCTAAGTTCTATAATCTACTATTGTGTATTCTTTGTATTTAAATGACAATAAATTCCTCTCAGGATAGTACGTAAAAATCAGATAAAGATATATGAAGTCAGAGTCCTATATGGAGGCCTTTCTTTATGAGGTTAGAGGGAACAACTTTGGTCTGGGTATCTAGACACTTGGTCCCCTGGCCTGACCTCTTGGAGATCCATACTCCTAGGAGAATACTATAAATTCTGGAGACCTCATTTTCTCCTTTACAATCCACTCCACCCCATTCACCCCTTCTACTCACATTAGGATACTTCCCCACTCCATTCTGATTTCCCTCTCCTCTAGTGTGAACTCCATTCTCTTCCCTTTTGAAATTCTCAGTGCAATTCCCTGCCCAGGCTTGCTGGTGGCCAGCTTCTGATAGCCTGAAGCCCCAACAGGATGTATTTTCCATTTGCCAGTGGAATGTGGAGTCTTGGAGTCCAGTTCCTCTGTTCTCAGAGAGGGAAGAATGTCTAACTTGCTCCAGTGGCTTGGGCCAGATGTGCCCCAAACCACAGCCCAGAGCTTCTGATCAGCCCAGCCAATTATGTAGCTGTAGGCCCTAGGTGTGACTGAACAGCTGACATGCCTTCTGCAAGTCATCTTCCCTTCCCACAAAACAAAAGAAAACAAAAAACATGGAATAAACTCTTCTCTGGTTTAAATGAAGCCAGGGGTATGTATCTTAGCCCCTCCCAGCCCCAACACAGCTCAGTCTAGGTCTGTCACCTCTAGGCTCCTGGTTGCAAGCCACTCCCCCCAACTCCACTGGGGGAGAGAGGGAATCTCTTTCTCCTCTCTCTCTCTCTCTCTCTCTCTCTCTCTCTCTCTCTCTCTCTCTCTCTCCCTCTCTCTCTCTCTCACACACACACACACACACACACACACACACACACTCACTCACAAAGCTACAGGCTCTCTGACCAAACTGACAAATGCAACCATAGTTCTATTTTTGACCTCAGAGGGGTTAGAAGTTGTATTGTCTGGGTTCCATGGTTCAGAGGTTCCCCAGCTGGTAAAGCTGTCTCCAAGTGGAAGATGCATGTCTCTTCCCTTCTTCTCCCTATTTCCCACACTTGGATTGAAAATCTCAATGGTCCATGTAAAGACTAGACATGGAGATCTCAATGGACAGTATGAGCTCAATACAAGTTAGAAATGTGATATGCCTATAAAGCTATTTCTATCTTAGGCCACATTCAAGGTAACCTCCTATCAGGCAAAAACTACAATAGGGATGACCCCTGTGATCCCTTCCAATTCTGAGCTTCTGGGAAGGCAAGGCAGAAAGAATAATGACATTAGAGAGCAAGAAGTGTCAGGTACAATTTGGTGCCAAATGTATAATTCACCTCTTTGAGGTTATTCCTCTGGTTTCGGTCAGTTTTCCTTCCCCTCGATGGGCAAGTCAAGTAGAAGAATAAATTAGTGAATCCTAGATCTTGCCCTGGAAGGGACTCAGAGACCATATCATCCAACTCTCATTTTTCAGAAGGGGAAACCTGAGGCTCAGGAACAGGAGTTAACTTGCCCAAGGTAATATATAGGATTCTAAATCTTGAGTTGGATGGGAACTCACAGGCCAACTAATCCAACTAATCCAACACTACAGGGACCATGTAGCCAGTTCTCCCCCCTCATTTTATAAAGCATACTTCCTGGTTCTATTATCTTTTATATATCTTGCCTTCTCAAACTGATTGAGCTCCTTCTGATGGGTAGGGATAGTATCTTTTTTTAAATTTCTGTTTCTTTCACCCACAGGGCCTAGTTCAGTTCTGAGTACTCACCAGGCAGGTAGACAATCATTTATTTCATTCGGAGCATCAGAATTGTTCTTTGGAGGCCCTCCTGTCTACCCTACCTTGGCCTAGAGAAACTGACGTTCCCAAAGTTGAAAAAGACATCTGAGATTATCTAGTTTAGTTGTGCACAGACTCCCTCCCCCTTCCCCCATTTTACAGAGGTTCCCAAAGGTTGAATCCTTGGATCCAAGGTCAGACAGTTAATATGCAGCACTGATTTGAAGCCAGGTCTTTGGATTCAGGAGTCATTGCCTTGACAGGCTATCCTGCTTGTTAGTAATAGTTAAGACTAGAATCCAGCTCAGATCTTTGATGTGTGCTCCCATTCATTCTGTCACCCTGCCTTGCCTCAAGCAGGATCAGAGGGTTATGGGAAGAAACTCTAGTCATTTAGTAACACATCTCAGGGATATTTTTATAAGAGGAAGACCAGAGAGGTTAAAACAACTTGTTCAAAGTCACTCAGGCAGTAAGTGATAACTGAGACAGAGTACTGATTAAGGAATTACCATTTACCAGGCCTTGTCCTAAGCCTGGGGACTCAAAGAAAGACAAAATGACAGTCCTTGTCCTCAAGGAGCTCCTAGTCTAAAAAGTTCAAATTTTTCTGACTTCCAGGCCAGCAGTCTGAATGGTGTGTGTGGGCTTCACAGGGGCCCCATTTCAGCTTCTACTAATCTCCCACTGGCACAAGGGGACCCCGTGTGATGCCCAACTTGGAATATTTGTACAAACTCCAGGCTAGGGTTGCAAGACTCCTCCTCTGGAAAGCATTCTTTCTCTCTAGAAAGGGAAACATATATGACCTCAGTTGGGAAAAATGGTTCACATGTTTGGAAAAATCCAAGTAGCTCCAGGCTGGTTTGGATTCCAGAGAGTTGCCTGGAACTGGCTGGACAATGTAGCAACAAGGCTGGAGATTCAGAAACCTTTCCAGACAGCAAAGCTGGAAGAAATAGTCAAAATTCAGCTAGCTGATTTCACTGTTGCAAGAATCTTCTTTTTTGTAATTCTGGCCAAGATGGCAGAAAGAAGACAGGCACTGTGCTAAGGGCTCCTGGCTTTCCCTCATAGATAATATGAAACAAATGTCTTAACAGAAATTTGATTGACTAAACCCAGAAAAAGAAGCTAAGAGAAGAATATCTACTAACAAGGTCTGTCTCCAGGGTTCATAGGTGAGCCAGGGGCAGAGAGCAAAAAGCCAGCAGGGGTGGAGTGAAAGCCAGACTAACCTAGGATCAGCCTCAGACATGCTGACTGTGGGAGCCACAGTCTGAGGACCAACTAAGCCGTGGAAGCTTTGACTGTGGGAGCAGTGGTCTGGGGCAGTCCAATGGGGCTGGAGGGTGAGTTCCAGCACAGAGAGTTGCAGAGAGTAGCTGGACAGAAATATGCTCGGCTCAGGACCATGAACTTCATCTTTCAGCAGAGTCTTCTTCCCAGAACAAACACATTAATAGCACCCCTCACCCCAATGGCTCAGACATGGGCAGTAGAGCTCCCTCAGCTGAATAGGGAGATTAACTACCTTACCCCAGAGCCTGGCCCACATTGTTCAAGAATAATTCAGACCCTGATGCTCCCTCCACCCCATCGAGGCCTAGGGAGAGGGCCTCAAATCAAGACCACAGGCACTGCAAAGAAAGCAGCCAGCACCTCTTACTGACCGGCCCACTTGGAGTTCCTAAACCCAGTGAGAAAAGCCCATAGCACCCCCTACTGGTCAGTCTACTTGGAGTCACTAAACCCAGTGAGCAAAGCCTCTAGGGACCTCAAAAACCAAAAGTCTGTGAACCAGCCCCTCCCCCAACACAAGCTCTTAGGAAAATGAAGAAAAGCCAGCCGAAAGGGGGATCCATAGAAAACTACATAGAAGATAAAAATCCTAATTTAGAGAGATTTAGAACTTCTGAGTAGAATATGATTTTGTCTTCAGTCCAGAAAGACTTCCTTGAAAAAATCAAGAAGGAGTTTAAAAATCAGTTGAAAAAATTGGGGAAAAAAACCCAAGAGAAGATTAACACCTTGCAACAAGAAAACAAGTACTTGGAAAACACAATTGGACAAATGTTAAAAGAAAATAATTCTCTCAAAACTTCAATTGGACAAATGGGAACACTCCTTCAAAAGTAGAATTGACCAACTGGAAAAGGAGTTGCAAAAGGTTAATGAAGAAAATTCTTCTCAAAAAAAAAAAACAATGGAGTTTGTGGAAAGTAATTTTTCAAGAGACAACATGAATCTGTTAAAGAGAACTAAAAAATCAAAAAAATAGAAGAAAATGTAAAATAACTCATCAGCAAAACCACTGACCTTGAGAATAGATCCAGGAGAGACAACTTAAGAATCATTGGGCTCCTTGAAAATATTGAAGAGAAGAAAAGCCTGGACTCAATATAACAGGATTTAGTGAAGGAAAAATGGAACCAGAGGGCAAAATAGTTATTAAATAGTTATTTTTATTGTTTTTTGTTTTTTGTTTTTGCAAGGCAAATGGGGTTAAGTGGCTTGCCCAAGGCCACACAGCTAGGTAATTATTAAGTGTCTGAGACCAGATTTGAACCCAGGTACTCCTGACTCCAGGGCTGGTGCTTTATCTACTGCGCCACCTAGCTGCCCCTATTGAATAGTTATTGAAATAATACATCAATCCCCTCTGGAGAGGGATCCCAAAGTGGAAAAATCAAAGAATATTGTGGCCAAAATCCAGAACTATCAGATAAAAGAGAAAATTCTGCAAGCAGTCAGAAAGAAATAATTTATATGCCAAGGATCCACAGTAAGGATTACACAGGAGGTGACTGCATCAACATTAAGATATCAAAGAACCTGAATGAGATATTCTGAAGATCAAGAGAGCTTGGAATACAACCAAGAATTCACTATCAGGCAAAACTGAGACTTCTCTTCCAGGGGAAAATATGGACATTTAATGAAATAGGAGATGTCCAACTTTTCCTGATGAAAAGACCAGAGGGAAATAGAAAATCTGGACTTCAAAAAGGAGACTAAAGAGACACATGAAAAGGTTAAGGGGGGGGGGGTAAAGAGGAAAGAAAACTGCTTTCCAATAAGCTGAAACTGGTTATATCCCCACCTGGGAGAAAGACTCTGAAAACTCTCAAAAATTATAACTATTACAGAGAATATACATAGCCATAAATAATGGACACTCATGACTTAACTGTGACTCTGATAAAATGATTTAAGAACAAAATCTCTGTTAAAAGAGGGGCAGTGCAAGGCAGCTTGGTGGCACAGTGGATAGAGCACCAGCCCTGGAGTCAGGAGTACCTGAGTTCAAATCCAACCTCAGACACTTAATAATTACCTAGCTGTGTGGCCTTGGGCAAGCCACTTAACCCCATTTGCCTTGCAAAAACCTAAAAAAAAGGAGGGAGCATTAAAGAGACAGAAGGATGGAGGAGACTGAATGGGGTAAATCACATTATATAAAGAGGTACAAAGGACCTATTGCAATAGAGGGGAAGTAGAGAGGAGGTGAGAACTGCCTAAACATTACTCTCATCAGACTTGACTTTAAGTTAGGATACACACACTCAGTTAAGAAGCATATCTTACCTTTCAAGTATTAAAAGGGGGAAAGGGGAGGGGGGATGAAAAGAGGAACCAACAGAATGAAGGGAAGGAAAAAGTGGCAAAGGAGAAGAAAGGAGAGGATAGTTGGATATAAGGAGGCAAAAGCACTGAAGGTGGTGATATTCAGCAACAAAATACTGGGGAATATGGATAAAGTGACAAAAGGGGAAAAATACAGACACAGGGAAGATAGCGTGGAGGGCAATAAAGAGTTAGTAATTATAACTTTGAAAATGAATGGGATGAACTCTCCCATAAAATGAAAGCAAATAGCAGAGTGGATTAAAAACCAGAATCATAAAATATGCTGATTACAAGAAACTCATTTGAAGCAGAGAGATACAAATAGAGTAAAGGTTGGAGCAAAATATATTTTGATTGAACTGAAGTGAAAAAAGTAGGGGTAGCAATCCTTATCTCAGACAAAGCAGTTGCAAAAAAAAAAAAAAGATCTCTTTCAGAGATATAAGGAAGGAAACTATATCCTCCTAAAAGGTCCCATAGACAATGAAGCCATTTCAATATTAATTATGCATGCACCAAGGGCTATAGCATCCAAATTCTAAATAAATAAGAAGGAAGTTAAGCAGATAAATAGATTGTTAGAAAATCTAGGCATAATAGACCTTTGGAGAAAACTGAATAGGAATAGAAAGGAATATACTTTTATTTCTGCAGTACATGGCATTTACACAAAAATTGATCATGCACTAAGGCATAAAAACCTAATAATCAAATACAGAAAGGCAGAAATAGTGAACACATCCTTCTCAGATCCTAATGCAATAAAAATCACATACAATAATGGGCCAGGGAGAGATAGACATAAAGCTAACTGGAAACTAAATACCCTCATTTTAAAGATTGAGTGGATCAAACAACAAATTATAGAAAGAATTAACGATTTCATTTCAGATAATGACAATAACAAAACAACATACAAAAACTTATGGGATACAGCCAAGGCAGTTGTCAGGGGATATGTTGTAACTTTAAATGCTTACATGAATAAATTAGAGAAAGAAGAATCAACAAACTAAACATTCAACTGAAAAATTAGAGACAGAACCAATTAAAAACACAAGTGAATGTCAAATTAGAAATTCTAAAAATAACTGGAGAAATTAATAAAATCAAAAGAAACTATTGAAGTAATAAATAAAACCAAGTGTTGGTTTTATGAAAAACAATAAAATTAATAAACATCTGGTTAATTTAATTAAAAAAGTAGAAGAAAATCAAATTGCTGGTATCATCAATGAAAAAGGTGAACTCACCACCAATGGGAAGGAAATTAAAGTAATGGTTTGAAATTATTTTGCCCCATTCTATGCCAAAAAAATTTATAATCTAATGAAATGGGTGAATATTTATAAAAATATAAGTTGCCCAGGTTAAATCAAGAGGAAATTCAATACATAATTAACTGTTTCTCAGAAAAAGAAATCCAACATGGCATTATTGAACTCCCTAAGAAAAATCTCCTGGGCCAAATAGATTCACAAGTGAATCCTAGCAAACATTTAAGGAACAATTGGTTCCAATTCTATATGAACTCTCTGGAAAAATAGGTGAAGACAAAACTCTGCCTAACTCTTTCTATGACACCAATATGGCGCTGATACCTAAACCAAGAAGAGTTAAAACAGAGAAAGAAAAGTATAGACCTATCTCTCTGATGAATATAGATGCAAAAATCTTAAATAAAATCTTAGCAAAATGATTACAGCAAGTTATCACTAGGATAATATATAATGATCAAGTAGGATTAATCCCAGGAATGCAAGGTTGGATCAATATTAGGAAAACTGTTAGTACAATTAACTAAATCAATAACAAAACTATCAGAAATCATATGGGTATATTAATAGATGCTGGAAAAGCCTTTGACCAAATAAAACACTAGAGAGCATAGGAATAAATGGATTATTTCTTAGAATAACAAGCAGTATCTATCTGAATCCATCAAGAAGCATTATATGCAATGAGGATAAGCTAGAGACATTCCCAATAAGATCAGGGGTGAAACAAGGATGTCCATTATCACCACCACTATTCAATATTGTGTTAGAAATGTTACCTACAGCAATAAGAGAAGAAAAAGAAATTAAAGGAATTAGAATTGGGAAAGAAGAAACAAAATTCTCACCCTTTGCAGATGACGTGATGGTGTATCTATTGAACTCCAAAAAATCATGTAAAAAACTACTAGAAACATTTAGAAACTTTAGCAAAGTTACAGTATATAAATTAAACCCTCATGAATCTTCAACATTTCTATGTATGACTAGCAAGATACAGCAGAAAGAGTTATAAAGAGAAATCCCATTCAATGTAACCTCAGACAATATAAAATACTTGGGAATCTACTTGCCAAGGCAGACTCAGAAACTTTATGAAAACAATTACAAAACACTTCTCACACAAATGAAATCAGATTAAAATAACTGGGCAAATATTAGGCTAAGCCAATATAATTAAAATTTTAATTCTACCTAAATTAACCTACTTATTTAGTGCCCTACCAATCAAAATTCCAAAAAGTTAATTTAACAAGTTAGAAAAAAATGTAAGTGAATTCATATAGAGAAACAAAAAGTCAAGAATTTCCAGGGATTTAAAGAAACAAAGTGCAAAAGAAGGTGGCTTAGCCCTACCAGATTGCAAATTATATTATAAAGCATCAGTCATCAAAACTGTCTGGTATTGGCTAAGAAATAGAGTGGTGAATAAGTGGAAAACACTAGGTACAATAGCAGAAAGTCATTATAGTAATCTGCTGTTTGATAAACCCAAAGAGTCCAGCTATTGGGATAAATACTCTCTTCTATAAAACTGTTGGGAAAATTGGAAGTTAATATGGCAGAAACTTGGATTAGACCAACACCTCACACCCTATACCAAGATTACATCAAAATGTATACAGGATTTAGACATAAAAGACAATATTATAAGCAAGCTAGGAGATCAAGAAATAGTTTACCTGTCAGATCTGTGGTAAGCAAAGCAGTTTATGACCAAGGAAAAGATGGAGAACACCATTTAAAACAAACTAGATAATTTCAATTACATTAAATTAAAAAACTTTTTTCACAGATAAAACCACTGTAACCAAGATCAAAAGAAATGTAGTAAATAGGGAAATAATTTTTACAACTAGTATTTCTGACAAAGGACTCATTTCTAAAATATACTGAGAACTGAGTCAAATTTTCAAAAAAACAAGCCATTCCCAAATTGACAAATGGTCAATGGATATGCAAAGACAATTTGCAGAAGAGGAAATCAAAGTGATCCATAGTCATATGAAAAATTGCTCTAAAGCATTATTTATTAGAGAAATGCAAATTATAGCATCTCACACCTCTCAAACTGGTCAATACAACCAAAGAGGACAATGATCAATGCTGGAAGGGATGTGAGAAATCTGGGACACTAATACACAGGTTTTTTTTTTTCACATGTACTTAATTATTTTATTTATTTTGAGTTTTACAATTTTCCCCTTAATCTTACTTCCCTCCCCCATCCCCCACAGAAGGCAATTTGCCGGTCTTTACATTGTTTCCATGGTATACATGGATCCAAATTGAATGTGATGAGAGAGAAATCATATCCTTAAGAAAGAAACATAAAGTGTAAGAAATAGCAAGATCAGACAATAAGATATCAGCTTTTCCCTCTAAATTAAAGGTAATAGTACTTGGTCTTTGTTCAAAATCCACAGTTCTTTCTCGGGATACAGATGTAATAGACACTAATAAATTGTTGGTGGAGCTGTGAAATGATTCAACCTTTCTAGAGGTCAATTTGGAATTATGCCCAAAAGGGCAATAAAAATGTGCATACCCTTTTATCCAGCAATGCCACTACTGGGTCAATACCCTGAAGAGATCATGAAAAAGGGTAAAATCATCACTTGTACAAAAATATTCATAACAGCTCTGTGGTAGCAAAGATTTGGAAATTTAGTGAATGTCTACCAAGTGTTCAATGACTGAACAAATTGTGGCATATGTATTTTATGGAACACTACTGTTCTATTCGAAAGCAGGAGGGATGGGAATTCAGAGAAGCCTGGAAGGATTTGCATGAACTAATGCTGAGTGAGATGAGCAGAGCCAGAAGAACATTATACACCCTAACAGCAACATGGGGTTGATGATACACCTTGGTGGACTTGCTCTTTCCATTAGTGCAACAATCAAGGATAATTTGGGGGTATCTGTGATGGAGAATATCATCTGTATCCAGAGAAAGAATTGTGGAGTTTGAACAAAGACCAGACTATTACATTTAAATTGTTTTACAAGTTATCTTATTAGGTTATTTTGCTCTCTCTTACATGTTTTTTTTCCTTAAGGATATGATTTCTCTCTCAACAGATTCAATTTAAATCAGTGTAAGCATGGAATCAATGTAGAGACTAACAGACTGCCTTCTGTGGGGGGTGGGGAGAGGGAAGTGAGATTAAGGGAAAAATCATAAAATTCAAAAATAAATAAATAAAGTTAAAAAAAAAGAATCTTATTTTTTTGACCCTCTTATGTGATTTCCCATGGAGCTAGAACTTTGGGTGTGGAAATTTCCTCCCCTCCATGAAGATCCAGAACTTATTTGCAATTTTTAACCTATCGAGGTTCAGAAGCAGAACTTGAACCCAGATCCTGCTGATTCTAAGCCTGGCTCCCTACTCACCATGCTGCTTCTTGTCACTGAAGATTAAAAGCTGATTGAATGAAATAGCAGTAGAGAACAATTAGTTACCCTGTACCCAAATCTCAAGAGGATCACTCACCCAGTTGTTCAAGCATTGCCAACCGATCCAAGCCTATTGCTGCTGTTGTCAGTCAATTGATACATGAAATATGGAATTGGTTTCTGTATAAAGTGCCCCTTTGGTACTGAACTTCAGGTCAGAAGGACATGAGTTCAAACCTGCCTCAGACACTTTCTAGTTGTGTGATCCTGTTCAAGACACTTCAACTTTCTTTTCGTAATTTCTTCAACTGCAAAATGGGAGGAGGGAAGACAATAAGGTCTCTTCTATCCCTTAATCTATTATCCCATGATTTATTATGTTCCCAGCACAGAGCATGTCAAGTGGTTTGGCTTAGTGGATAGACAGCAAGCCTTAGAAGCTTAATGATCTGGGTTGATGACCTGCTCCCCTCCCCAGACAAACTAGTTGTATGACTTTGAACAAAACCTCTGTTTCTCAGCCAGCTCTCTAAGGCTGGAAGTTACAGAGGAGGTGCAGATCTGAATAGGTTAACTGGGTTTCCTTACTCAGAACTCCAAATGCTTATGAAATACCAGGTGCCATAGCTTGCCTTCAAAGAATTTAACTTCATGGATTAAAAAAAATACTGACAATATAAGAAACAAATACACAATGGTACCTGAGGTGAGAGTGGGGAATGGGTTGGGATGTTTTTTTTGTTTTGCTTTTGTGAAGTCGAACTAAGACATCTTTGACCTCAATTCTTACTGAGTCTTAAATCACTGAATGGGTGTTGCCTCAGACAAAATGAGGCCTGGGAAAGTCCTAGTTTAAAAAAGTCAAGGTCTCTCACTGCATGCAAAGACATCTGGACAAAGATGACTGACAGTAGAAGAGAAAGTGAGGCAGGTGATTTTGCACAGTGCCCCCCCCCCCAATTTAAATTCAATTTATTTGCATGTCATGGCATTACCTACTTGATATGGTCCTATTTGAGAACAAGGGACAAGCAACACAACTACAGTTGGGGGGAGGGGGACGTGGAATGCAACAACTTTATTCAGGAAAGTCATCTAGAGGATGCAACCCTTGAACTGAACCTTGAAGGAAGACAGTTGTTCTGAAAGGCAGAGGTGAGAAAAAAAAGCTATCCAGGCAAGGGAAACAGTCCTGTAAGGGTACAAAGGCAGGAGATAAAATGTTGTTTACCAGAAACAAGAAAACTGATTTGGCTGAATCATAAAGTACATGATTGGGATAGGGGAGAGAGAAAGTATAATTAGCAATGAAGACTGAGGCCATAATTTACAGGGTTTTCCATGGCAAACAAAGGAGCTTGGATTTTATCCTAGAGCCCACGTGGAGCCACTGAAATTTATTGAGTAGAAGAGAGGCGTGTTTCAACGTGTGTTATAAGAATACCAATTTGGCAATTGTGTAGAGGGTGAATTAGAAAGGGGAGAAACTGGAAGAAGGGAGACCAGTTAGAAAGATATTGTAACAATCCAGGTAAGAGGTGATAAAGGCCTAAACTAGGGTAGATCATTAAATAAAGATGGCCACAATTAGAGATACGAACATCGTCAAAACTAAAAAAGGATTGCAAATAACTGAATATACAATACTTGAGTTCAAAGATAAACAGTATATAAAATGTCAAAGGTTCCAGTACAATTTTTAAATATAGAAAAATCAGCATAAATCCTTGTTTTGAACATCTATTCTGCTAGTTATTACCTCTCTGACCTTGGGCAAGTCACTACCTCTCTGTATACATCTGCTTCCTTCTCTGTAAAATGATTGCACTAGCCTATTGATCCCTATGATCCCTTCCAGCTCTAAGATAAAATACAAGGGAATGTGATAGATAGACATAGATAGGTCGATAGACAGAGAGATAGTAGATAGGTAGATCGTAGGTAAGTTGGAGCATTATATAGCAATCTAAAAAGTATCAGAACTGGAAGGCACCTAAAAGATAAAAAACATGAGTTTTGGAGAGAGGAAGTGATTTTCCCTGTCAGTCAGGTGGCAGAGACAAAAATACCATATACATCTCCTTTCTCTTCAGCTCAGCTTTTCAATACAGCACTTTTACTAGCTTTCTACAAGTTCAGGAAATCATTGAGGAAAAGGAACAAGTTCTACCCAGCTTTGGAGGTGTTTACATTTCAATGCAACAAACAGTGAATTCACAAATGCAGTATTCAAAGAATATCATGAGTTTCAAAGTTGACTCAGGGAAGGACCTTTAAGCCAGAGTCCCTTTTTTTCCACCTGATTCTGGGGATTTGAGTAAACTCAGAGTTAAAGTGGAATCATATCAAATAAGCTCCCCATAGCTCTCCTTAGCTTGTGTGATCAAGACAATGCTTGGTGGCCAATTATGCCTATATTTCAAATATCTAATTTCATTACTGTTGGTGGTCTAGATAATAAGTTGCCTATAATTGATCTGAGCATCTTTATAAACAAAAGAATCATTCCTCTCCAGATAACGTGGTGAGGAGGCTACTGAAATGAGACAGGTCCTCAGACAACAGGCAAAATGTCTGCCACATAGCACATAGTTGATATCTTTCCAGATGACAGGTTGGACCTGTCAGCACTTGTGCTGCCTGCTGAATCATCCCTGCCTTCTTTCTCATCTTCATTCTCTCCTTATCCATTGACTTTTTCCCCACTATCTCAACCATACTCAGATGGTCCCCTTAAAAACTCTACTCTTGACCTGCAAGCCCCTCAAACTATCTTTCTATATCTTTCCTCCCTATCACAGCCAATCTCCAAGAAAAAGGGGGTCTTCACTCATTGCCTTCACTTCTCCACATCCCACTTGCTCTTCAGTCTTTTGCAATCTGAAGTCTATTCCTATTGCTGAACCGAACTCCAAAGCGTCTAAGGATTCCAAGTCTTTTAATTGCTATCCCAAATAGCCTCTTCTCAGTTCTCACTATTCTTGACATCTCTGCAGCCTTTGACACTCTCTTTCCTTCTGGATAATGTCTGCTTGCTGGAATTTCATACTTGGTTCTTCTCCTACCTATCTAATCATTCCTTCTGAAACCTTTCTTGGATCATCATTCAAATGCTTTACCAGCATCTGTCCCAGGATCTGTCCTAGGCTTGTCTTCTCTTCTCATCCTACCTCTCAGGACCCTCATCAGCTTCCCTAGACTAAATTATCATCTCTATCCAGACAACTCAGAGAACCTCAACTACTTCAACCCAACCCAAACTAGTATCCATCATCTCAAAAAAATTAGCATCCAAATACATAAATGAGAAAAAAATTATAGTTTTCCACAAATTCCATTATTTATGCTTTATTTTTAAATAATATTTTTATTTTCCCCAATTACATGTTAAAATATTAACTTTCTTTGAGTTTTGAGTTCCAAATCCTATCCCTACCCCTTCCCTGATCTGGTAAACAATCTAATTCATGTGTAATCATAAAAATCATTTAGATATTGGCCATTTTGTCCAAGATGGCTTGAATAAAAAGAATGAGAGGGAGGAAGGAAGAAGGGGGAGGGAGAGAAGCAAGGTAGAAAGGGAGGGAAAGAAAGAAGCAAGAAGTAAGGGAGGAAAGGGAGGTAGGTAGGGAGAGGAGGAAAGTTCAATATTATTATTAGCGTGTACAATGTTCTCCCAGTCCTGCTCACTTTACTTTGCACCAGTTCATGTAAGTCTTTCCAAGTTTTTCTGAAGTCATCCTGCTTGTCATTTCTTATAACACAATAATATTGCACCACAACCATATGCCAGAGCTTAGACATTGCCTAGCTTATGGACATCTCTTTGATTTCCAGTTCTTAGCCACCAGGAAAAGTCTGTTATAAACTTTTTATATAAATTGGTCCTTTCTCCCATTTTGAATTTCTTTGGAATGCAGACCTCTATGCTTTTTTTTTGAGTACCTGCTTCTGAACTTTTTTCTTCCATAGATTCTTTCATATGATGTTGTCATCATTATTATTCTTTACATAGGATAGTTTCCTAGAATGTATCATGCAGCACTGATTCTGCTTTTTTCCCTAGGTACCATTTCAAGTTTGACCTTATATTCTATTTTAATTGTCTTTTCTCAGTCTTCATCTATTTTGACTTCCATGTGGCATTTGACTGACTCCTCTCCCTTCCTCGGAGAGGGATGGAGGGCAAAATGTGGTGGAAGGTAAGGAGGGATGAACTCCCCAAGAACTGATTGTATTCTGACCACCAGCCATCAGAATAGGGCACCTCATCTTCTTTGGAGCAATTGACACTAATATTCACCTCCTCCTGGATCCTCCCTAGTATTGTATAATACAATTTTTGTCTCTTAATTCACTCCTCAGTCTCCTTTGCTTGACCATCATGCATAGCTCATACCCTAACTGGTATCCCTGACACTGTTCTGGGTCTTTTTCTTTTCGCTCCACATTCTTTCACTAAGTGAACTCATCAAACCCCATGGATCACTCCTCCATGCTAATGACTTTCAGATCTATACATCCAGCTATATAGCCTCTCTCCTGAGTTCCACATCACTTGCCATTGGATACTTCAGAATGAATGTCCCAAAGGAATCTCAAGCTCCTTATGTCCCAGAGAACTCAGTGGATTTTACCTAAACCCGACCTTTTCTAAAATCACTGTTTATATCGAGGAAGGACAGGATCATATATAAAGAGCTACAAGGAAGTTCAAAGACCATCTAGTTCAATGCCCTCATCTAGTCCTACCTTGGGAGGTAGATACTGTTATTATCCCCAATTTACAGAAGAGGAAACTGGGGTTTTAAGGGATTAAGTGACTTGTCCAAAGGCATTCAGCTAGCAAGTGTCTATGGTCAGATTTGAATCCAGGTCCTCCTGACTCCAGGCCCAGACTTCAGGCTCTATCCACTGCAGCACCACCTTGCTGCCAAAAGGGAATAGGATGGAGGGAGGGATTTAGAGATGAAAAGAGGATAGTCAAAATGAGAGAATTACAGTAGGTGGCTACTATAGACCCTTTGTCTCTATCCCTCTGCTTCTATGAGAGACTTTGGGCAATTAAACCCCTCTCAGTCTCAGATTCCTCACTTATTTGAACTAGACGGTCTCTAAGGTTCCTCCTATTAACTTGTCATAAGTATATTCCCCCTAGGACCCCCTAAAATCCAATCAAACTGCATGATCTGTACACCTCCAGTTCCTGGACCTTCCCTTTGACTTTCTTCCAAGTGCAGAATGGCCTTGCTCTTTCCCTCTGCCTTTAAGAATCCCCAACTTCCTTCAAGTCTCAACTAAAGGGCTACCACCTACATGAGGTCTTCCCTGATTATTCCAGCTACCAACGGCATACCCTAAAATGACATTGTTTCTAATTATATTTTCCTCCAATTGCATGTACAAATATGTTTTATATATATTGGCATCCACATACATATATAGATGGGCACTGCATCTATGATCTTCCCCCAAGAGAACATAAATTTCTTAAGGTCAAAATTTTTCTCTTTGTACCCCAGCACCTAACACAAAGCATGGCAAAAACTTAGCAAATGATTATTTATAATGTCTTATTGTATAATATAGAATGATATTTATGGCAGCTAAGTGGTACATGAATACAACATTGGTCTTTCAAATCAGGAGGATAAGAGTTCAAATTTGACTTCAGACATTTAATAACTGTGTGACCTTGGGCAAATCATTTAACCTTGATTGCTTCATATGCAGAGTCATCTTCAGTCATCCTGATTCACATCTGATTACTGAACCCAGATGGCTCCTGAGGAGAAAGTGGGGCTGGTGACTTAGTATAGTACAGCCTCACTCAAATCCAATTCATGTGTTTGTCATGGTATCACCTTCCTGATGTCATGGTCTTCAAGAATGAAGGATAGAGTGGAGCCAAGATGGTGGCAGAAGAATAGCCTCTCTTAGGTGGTCTCTCCAAAACATTTCAAAAACCTTAAAATTATGACTCTAACTAAATTTTTGAGAGACAGAACCCACAGAAAGATGGACTGAGGCAATTCTCCAGCCCAAGATAACCTGGAAAATAATGGGAAGGTGCCATTTCACGTGGTTAGAGGGGCAACAGCACACCTGAGTGAAAGACCTTCAGCCTTTCTGGAACAGCTCCAGGGCGCCTGGCAGCAGAAGCAGTTTCCTGACCTGCCACCCCAGTAAGCACCAAGCACAACTTGGAAGATCAGCAGGGAGACCTCTGCCAGAGTGAATGCAAAACCCAGGCCAGCATGGTCCTCCTCAGCACAGCAGCAGCCTTCAGTGCAACCCAGATCCCAGGAAATGAAATTAGGCCTGTGGAACCACCCAGTAGGAGCCACCTGGCAGCTGCTCCTTGAGAGTTCATCTCAAGGAAAGTAAGGGAGTGGAGGGAGACTGCTGAGATCTGTCCTCTTTGCCTGGGACAGGACTCTGAGTCTTTGACCACATTCAGACCCTGGTTGCAGTCTGGGCCCCAGAGGGGTGAGCTTGTGGCCATTCAACAGACCAGGAGAGCAGTCAGAGCCTCAAATGCTGAGGTCCTTGTGGATGTGTCCCAATAATACTCAAAAGCTCAGGAAGCGCCCCCAAACCAGGCATAGGCTGGGGAAATGAGTAAACAGAAGAAAAGAAACCTGACCATAGACAATTACTTTGGTCCTATGGAGGACCAAAATACAGAATCAGAAGATGAGAAAGTCCAAGCTTCTGCATCAAAAGACTCTAAGATATATACATGTTGGGCTCAGGCTATGATAGAGCTCAAAAAAAATTTTAAAACCAGGTAAGGAGGGCGGCTAGGTGGCGCAGTGGATAAAGTACCAGCCCTGGAGTCAGGAGTACCTAAGTTCAAATCTGACCTCAGACACTTAATAATTACCTAGCTGTGTGGCCTTGGGCAAGCCACTTAACCCCATTTGCCTTGCAAAAAGACCCTAAAAAAACCAAGGAAGGGAGGTAGAAGAAAAATTGGGAAGAGAAATAAGAGAGATGCAGGAAAAACATGAAAATTAAGTCAGCAGCTTAGTCAAGGAGATCCAAAAATGCTGAAAAATAGCATGTTAAAAACCAGCTTAGGTCAAATGGATAAAACAGCTCAAAAAGTTATTGAGGAGAAGAATGCTTTAAAAACAGAATTTGTCAGAAGGAAAAGAAGATAAGAATGCTCTCTGAGGAAAACAAATCTTTCAGATGTAGAATAGAGTTAAAGGAAGCTAATGACTTTGTGAGAAATCAAGACACAATAATGCAACACCAAAAGAATGAAAAAGTAGGGGGAAATATGAAATATCTCATTAAAAAAAACAATTGATCCAGAAAATATATCCAGAAAAGATAATTTAAAAATTATTGGGCTACCTGAAAGTCATGATCAGGAAAAGAGCCTTGACCTCATTTTAAAAGAATTTCTACAATAAAATTGCCCTGATATCCTAAAAGCAGATAGTAAAATAGAAATTGAGAGAATCCATCAATCTCCCCTGGAAAGAGATCCAAAAGAAACAACCCCCAGGAATATTGTAGACAAGTTCCAGAACTCCCACGTCAAAGAGAAAATATTACAAGCAGCCAGAAGGACACAATTTAAATATAGTGGAGTTACAGTCAAGATTTAGCAGCATCTATATTAAAGGCTCATAGGGCTTGGAATATAATATTCCAGAAGGGAAAAGATCCTGGAATGCAACCAAGAATCAACTGCCCAGCAAAACTGAACCTCCTCTTCCAAGGGAAAAGATGGATTTTCTATGAAACGGGAATTTCAAATGTTCCTGTTGAAACAACCAGAATTGAACAGAAAGTTTGATCTTCAAGTACAGGACTCAGGTGAAGCATAGAGAGAGTGAACAAGGAGGGTAAATTATGAGGGACTTAATGATGATGAACTGCATGTATTGCTGCATGGAAAGATGATACTTATAATACATATATGAACCTTCTCATTCAATAGAGCAGGTAGAAGGAGTTTTTATAGATGAGGCACAGGAGAGAGCTGAATTTGAAGATATAATATATTGTAAAAATGTAGTCAATGGGTGAGAGGAAATGCACTGGGAGTAAGAGAAAGGAAAGGTGGAATGGGCTAAGATACTTCATGTAGTTTTTGCAATGGTATGGAAGGGGCGACAGTGAGGGGGGATGAAGGAACATTTATTTTCATCAGAAATGGCTCATAGAAAACAGCATACATGCTCAGTGGAATATAGAAATCTAGAAGAAAAAGGAGAGAAGGAGGACAGGGGGACAGGGAGAGGGAGGGTGATATGGGTAAGGATAGATCATAGGAGAGAATAGTCAGGTATAACACATTTGCTTTTTTCTTTTTGCGAGGTGGTGGGATTGGCTGGCCTGTCTGGGACCACAGGGCCAGGTGGTTGCTAGATCTCTACGGTAGGATATAGGTTTGGGGCCTCTTGGCCCCAGGGCCACTGCTTTGTCTGCTGTGACACTTGGCTGCCCCACAGTATACTTTTGAAGAGGGACAGAGTGAAAGGAGAAACTAAAATAGATTGTAGTGGGGAGGAATGGATGGAGGGAATCAGCAACAGCAACTGTGGAAAAATATGGAAGTAACTTCTAGGATGGATTTATGATAAAGAATGTGATCTGGGGGTGGCTAGGTGGCATAGTGGATAAAGTACCAGCCTTGGAGTCAGGAGTACCTGAGTTCAAATCTGGTCTCAGACACTTAATAATTACCTAGCTGTGTGGCCTTGGACAAGCCACTTAACCCCATTTACCTTGCAAAAATCTTAAAAAAAAAAAAAACAAGAATGTGATCCACCAGAGACAGAGCTGATGGTATCAGAACACAAATTGAAATACATTTTTTTCTCTTTCTTTCACTTTATTTCTCATGAGTTTTTGTATTTTTTTGGGGAAAGGCGTATTATGTTTACTCTTAAACAAGAATATTTTAGTAATTTTTAGTAATTCAGTGACAAAGAGGACTACACTGGCCTGAGCTTTGCATTCGCTCTGGCAGAGGTCTCCCTGCTGATCTTCTAAGTTGTGCTTGGTACTCCTGGGGGTGACAGGTCAGGAAACTGCTTCTGCTGCCAGGCACCCTGGGGCTGATCCCAGAAGTAATATTTTAGTCATTTAGAATCTTTAAATAAATTAAAGAAAATTTTAAAAATTTTAAAAAAGAATAAAAGATAAATATTATTGTTGTCGTTGTGGTTAGAATGATATTTCATTCCATTTGCAAACTCCAGTTTGCTCAGCTATTCCCTAACCAGTTGGTTCTTGTCCTTTATTTAAGAGCAAAATAACAAGTTTACAGACAAGTTAGAGACAAGTTAGTTTGTCCAACTGGAGCTGATCAGAACAGTACAAACTCAAAATGCTCTACCACAGGCTGGGCACAAATAGTCCACATGACTATCTGGAGCAGTTACTCTGAACTTACATATCTTATATTTCCTTTGAACTGTTTCAATTTTGCCATGCTCAGAGAGCACAGCATCCTCTCTTATGAGGACACGCTATGGTGGGCAGTTCTGTGCCAGTGATTCCCTTATTACACAATCAATTTCAAAGTTCTTTGGAGAGAACTTGAAAGCATCCTTGTAGTGCTTTTTCTGACCCATCCTAATTGCACTCTATGTAGTAACATTTGCATGCTTGGCAGTTTATTTCAAGAAAGGACTTCATTGCTGGTATCTTCTCCTATCAGGCCATCTTCAGAGACTTCCTAAGACAATTTAAGTGGAAGAGATTCAGTTTCCTGGCATGTCACTAGTAGACTGTCCAAGTTTTACAGGCATATAGCAATGAGGTCAGCACAATAGCTCTGTAGACCTCCCACACATTCTTCCAGAGCCTCCCAAATACTGAACTACCTCTGGCAATGTCAACCCCATCATCAATGTATACCCCACTGGAAAGTACACTGCTAAGGTAAGTGACTCTATCCATAGTATTCAAACCTTCTCCATCTGCTATGACCAATGATACCATATATGCATGGTATGGTGCTGGCTGATGGAGTAACTGTGTTTCCTTGATTTTCCCCGATCACCCAATCATTGGAGACATAGGTTGTTTCCCGTATTTTGCTATTGTGTATAGCAGGGCTGTCCAAAATGTGGCCCTCTGACTGCATGCAACTCACTGTGCAATTTTATGCAGCCCCCCATAGGTTTGCTACATGTTTTCATAAATGAAGTCAAGCTATCATAGAGCTCTCATTAATTTGACAAATCAAAATATATTGTCTATTGTTTCAATAAAAACTTTTAAAAGTAAAATTGGACAGCCCTAATAAATACTATAACTGTGAACATTTCTGTACAGATAAGTCTTCTTTTTTCCTTTCAATGATATTTTTAATATTGCTGAGAAGAAGAAGGAGAAGAAGAAGAAGGAGAAGGAGGAGGAGGAGGAGGAGGAGGAGGAGGAGGAGAAGAAGAAGAGGAAGAAGAAGAAGGTGAAGGAGGAGGAGGAGGAAGAGGAGGAGGAGGAGCAGAAGGAGAAGGAGAAGGAGAAGGAAGAGGAGGAGGAGAAGGAGGAGGAGGAGCAGAAGGAGAAGGAGGAGGAAGAGGAGGAGGAGGAGGAGGAGGAGGAGGAGGAGGAGGAGGAGGAGAAGGAGGAGGAGGAGGAGAAGGAGAAGAAGAAGAAGAAGAAGAAGAAGAAGAAGAAGAAGAAGAAGAAGAAGAAGAAGAAGAAGAAGAAGAAGAAGAAGAAGAAGAAAATAGCTGGCATTGACATTATTCACTTAATAGCAAGGAGGTCACTGCATCCCTTCACTTTACAGCTACAAATATAAATGTTCTTAGTAGAGAGAAGTGACTTGCCCAAGGTTACACAGATCCCCAGACAGGTTTAGCTGGAATGAAGAGTAAATACCTCCAGGCTGGTTCCCTGAAACAGCAAGAGGTGAGCTGGGGTGGAAGGTAGCTTCAACCTCAGCCACAGGAATTCTCAACTCAGGGACAGAGTAGAGAATTGAGAGTCTGAGCAGAGGAAGAGAGGAAACTCCTGCTGATAAGGGACGCCAGGGTGTGCTGTCAAGATGCCATCCTAGACAAGAAGATATCAGCTCATGCCCAGTGAGTGAAGAAGCAATGGTGTAGGGACACTGCTGGCTGTGGACACTTATAAGAGAACTGAGTTCTCAGTATTGGTTCCAGGCCAGAGGGGAAAACTGGAGGTTATAGCCACTGGAGGATTTTCAGAACACAATGTGTACAGGAGCCCCAGCTGTGACTTGGAAGGGGAAAGGAGTGCAGAGGTTGGGCCCAGGGCAAAGCACCTGAGGTCAGAGGCACCACCCCTAACACCCCAGTACCCAGAGGTGTTTATTTTTTAAATGGGCAGGCAAAGGAGAAAGAACTCAATTATAGACAGTTTCTATGAGAATAAAGACCAAGATCCTTCTTTAGAGAAAGATACTGAAGCAAATCGAAGCCTCTTCAACCCAAAGAACAATGTCAGATGGCTATCTACTCAATAGAAGAACTCAAAAAAGGCTTTAAAAATCAAATAATGGAGTTTGAGGAGAAACTAAAAAAGAAAATAAGAACAATCCAAGTAAAACAAGAAATTGTAAAAAGAAAGTAAAACAACCAGAAAAGGAGATCCAGAATCTTATGGGAAAAAATGACTTTTTGAAAATTAGAATTAGGCAAGGGGAAGTCAGTGAAGTTGTGAGACAAAAATATAAAAACAAAATATAAAGGATGAGACAATAGAAGAGAATGTGAGACATCTCACAAGAAAAGTAATAAATTTGGAGAACAGATCAAGAATAGAAAACATAAGAATAATTGGACTACCTGAGAGTCAAAATCAAAAAAAGAATCTTGGTACAATAATTCTAGAAATAATTAAAGGAAAGTGTCCTGAAGTATTAGAAGAAGAGGGGAAGTTAGAAATAGAAAAAATTCACCCATCACCACCTGAAAGGGATCCTAAGAGGAAAACTGACAGAAATGGCAGAACAAAATTCCAAAACCCCCAGGTTAAGGAGAAAATAGTAAGAACAACAAGAAAGGCATGGCTAGGTGGCACAGTGGATAGAGCACCAGCCCTGGAGTCAAGAATACTTGAGTTCAAATGTGGCCTCGGACACTTAATAATTACCTAGCTGTGTAGCCTTGGGCAAGCCACTTAACCCCATTTGCCTTGCAAAAAAAACAAGAAAAAACAATTCAAATTATGCTGGTGCCACAAATGGAATTACACAAGACCAAGCAATGACTATGTAAAAGACTACAGGTCTTGCATATCAAATAGCAAAAAACTCAGGTTAAGGCCAAAAATATCGCCAGAATTATCCTGAATGAGAAAAAGTGGACATTCAATGAATTTCCAGACTTTCAGGAATCACCGATGAAGTCTTCTAACTGCATTAAGAAAAGCATAGTATCATGAATCAAGGAAGAGGTATTCCTGCTGTTCTCATCTTTAATTAGAATCCCTTAGTAGGGTACTAGAGCCAGCTCATACTGAATTCAAAATTATTAAATTTCAGTGTATGCATTTACACCTCAGAAAGCAGCAAATGGTCTACAAATGCTACAATTCAGGGCTTCATTTATTGTTTTGCTGATTGTCTAAACTTAGGAAAGTGATCTAGAAAATATTAAGAATGAAAATTAAACTTAAAAGTATGCCATGTAGAAACCCATTAGAATCCACCCACCCCCAGAGACAGTTGCTAAACATTTACCAACATACCCTTTTCCCACTTGGATGAACTCCTTTGATCTTCTCCATCAAGCCCCCAGAAACTTCCACATCAAACAGAATTGCATCAGCCTTGATACTCAGACCTAATGAGTACCCTCTGCCCCTTTGATTGAATGACAGAGCCAAGAACTCCTCAAAAAAACTTTCATTTAAGGAGCATACTTAGGCAAGTCATCTTTCCATTTCCCACTTGTCTGCTCTTCTTTGAGAAAATGGGATTCTTTCTCTTCTTTCCTCCTGCACCCATCCCCACCCCAGGTTTTTGGTTTCCTTTTGTGTATTTTTACTTGTATCACCACCATTTAGCATGGTGCCTGTCACAGAGCAAGTGCTGAATAAATGTGTATTGCCTTACTGGCACCCCCAACCCACCCTCACCCTCCTTGCCAACCCCATCTGAAATGTTCTGTTAAGTTCTGAACACAGTTGATCAAGCTGGAGACCAACAAGAAAAGGTTACAAGGATCATGGAAGATGAAACCCCATTGTTGGAATTGGGCATTGTTGAGCCTGGAGAAAAGAAGACTTGGCAATCATATGACAACACTTGAAGAGCTGTCTTGTGGAGGAGAGACTAAATTCATTCTGTTGGGTCCTTACAGGCAGCACTAGGAGCAATGAAGGAAAATTACAGAGACAAATCCAGTGAAGACTGTCCCAAAGTAGAATGGTCTGCCTCTGGAAATGGTGACCACCATTGATGATTTTTAACAAAAGCTGAGTAGCCATATGCCAGGCATGTTGTAATGGCAATTCTTTTCATTAAATAATTATTTATTTTTAACATTCTGTTTAAAAAAAAAAACAAAACAAAACAATTTAAGCCCTAAATTTTCTCTCTCTGATCCTTCCATCCCTCATTGTGAAGACAAGAAATGTGATTCATGTGAACTCATACAAAATGTATTTCCAAAATAATCACAGTGCAAAAAAAAACAAGCAAAATAAGAGAAAAACTATACTTCAATCTGTATTCAGTCTCAATCAGGTATTCTTTCTCTGGAAAAAGAGAGCATTTTTCATGAATTCTTTGGAATTAGGTCATTGTATTGCTGAAAATAGCTGTCATTCATCATTGATCGCCATACAGTATTATGGTTCCTGTGTGCAGTGATCTCATGATGTTCAATTTATTTTTCATCAATTCATCTAAGTCTCCCCATGTTTTTCTGAAGCCATCATAATTTCTTATAACACAATAATATTACAACATAATCATAAACCCTAACTTATTCAGCCATTCCCCAGATTATGGTCATACCATCGATTTCCAATTCTTGGCCACCACAAAAAGAGCTGCTAGAAATATTTTTGTACATATGGGTTCTTTTCATTTTTCTTTGACCCTCTTTGGGATACAGACCTGGCAGTGGTATTATCACAATTTGATAACTTTTGGGGCACAGTTCCAAATTGCTCTCCAGAGTGGCTGGATCAGTTCACAATTTCACCAACAATGCATTAGTGTTCCAGTTTTCCACATCTTCCCCAACATTTATCATTTTCCTTTTCTGTCATATTAGCCAACTGGATGAGTGTGAGGTGATACTTCAAAGCTGTTTGAATTTGCATTTCTCTAATCAATAGTGATTTAGAACACGTTTTCATATGACTATAGATTGCTTTGATTTCCTCTTCTGAAAACCACCTGCTCATATCCTTTGACCATTTATCAATTGGAGAATGACTTGCATTCTTATAAATTTGACTCATTTCCCTATATATTTGATAAATGAGACCTTTATCACAGAAACTAGATGTGAATTTTTTCCCAGTTTCCTAATGAGGAGAATTCCTTTTCCAATAAGGTTTGGTCTCAATCGTCACTAAGGTCCTTTCTAATTCTGAAGTTCTGTGTCTTTGATTAACCAGCCTTTGTTTGAACATCTAAGCTGATGGGAAAATTGCTATTTTCAGAGGCAGCTTGTCCCAATGTTGGATTGCTCTAATTGGTAGGAAGTTTTTCTTTATGTTGAGCTGAAACTGTAACTTTCACTCATGTTTCCTAATTCTACCCTCTGGGGCCAAGTAGAACAAATCTTATTTGTCCTCTTTGACATTACACTCCTGAAAATACTTGAAGATGGTTGTCATCACTGCCCCCTCCACATTTTCTCTTCTCCACATTAAATATTTTGTGTTCTTTCAATCAATAAATCTTCAAGTATTTAAGCTCCTTGCTATACTAAGTGCTAGGAATACAAGTACAAAGAATAAAATAATTACTTACCTGAAAAGAGCTTATTTTTTTAGTTTTTTTTGCAAGGCAAATGAGGTTAAGTGGCTTGCCCAAGGCCACACAGCTAGGGAATTATTAAGTGTTTGAAGCCAAGATTTGAACTCAGGTACTCCTGACTCCAGGGCCAGTGCACTATCCACTTTGCCACCTAGCCACCCCAAAGAGCTTATATTTTAATGGAAGAGACCAGTGCATGTAGCAAGAAACAAATCTAAAGTGTATACAAATAAACACAAAGTAGTTAAAGTAAGTAGTTGGCAGAAATGAACTAACTAGCATCTATGAGAATCAGGAAAAATTTCTTACAGAAATAGATGCCTGTGCCACATTAAAAGGAAGATATTGATTTTAGGAAATGTAAGAAACGAACAAGTACATGGGATAGCCAAAACAAAACCTTTCATCCTGGAAATGGAGTTTGAAGAGTGAGGAATAGAAACATTACATAGGCCTTTAAAAGCTAACCAGAGGGGTTTATGTTTTACTCTAAAGGCAATAGGGAAGCACTGGAATTGATTGAGCAGAGGAGTGACTAAGTGATTGGCTGAGTAGAGAGAAGAGGTCAGATTCAAGAGATGTATGAAGGGGGAAATGGGAAGACTTAGAAACTGCCTTTATATTTGGTATGAGGGAGAGACAAGAATCAAGATCAGGCCAATGGTTCCAATACATCAATGACATGCTCTCCAAGTCCCTCTCTCCTTTGCTCTTGCTCCAGTTTCTCAGTGTTCTCCAGAAAATGTAAAGCCCCAAATCAATATGTTATACTAACTCTGAATATGATATACCACGATCTGAGGACCAAAATGGCACCTGCTTTGTTCTGAACATGATGAAAGAAAAAAGTACTCACCCTTTGACAAAGTAATTCCTCCAAGTTTCAGTCCATTCACCTCAGGAGGATTGAATGTGCAAGGGTAGACCCAGTTTGGGGGGCTAATTGCTTCTGTAACAACTGCTTTTGTCAGAGGCAGGCCAAGGGATACAATGGCCTTCTGCCTAGGCAAGTTTTATCTACCTCTGTTTCACTATATGTAAAATGGGGCTAATGAAAGTGTCTACCTCCCATGGTGGGGAAGCTGGGTGCCATAGTAGATAGAGCACCAGTTCTAGAGCCAGGAGGATCTGAATTCAATCCAGTCTCAGCATGTTACTTAACTGTGTGACTGTGGTCAAGTTGTTTAAAATTGTTTGTCTCAGTTTCCTCATATATAAAATGAGCTGGAGAAGAAAATGATGTGGTTATCTCTGCCAAGAAATCCCAAATGAAATTCGAATTAGGCATGACTAATCAGCTAAACAACAACATTTTCCAAGGTTGTTGTGAAGATCAAATGAGACACTGTTTTCAAAGTGTTATATAAATGTTAACAATTATTATTGTTATTACTATACCTGCCAATTTAGATTTCTGGCTGTTCATCAATGGAGAGCATACTGGTTGGGGTTTCTGTATGAGGGTACTAAAAACTCTAATTCCTTATGGTTATTCCTAGATCCTTGAAGGGAGAATAGTGAGTTACCTTCTGGGGATCCAACTGACAGTGGGAGTGGGAACTGGATAGGTAGACCCCAAGGGGGTGCTACAGTAACATGATCTGGCAGCTTGCTTGCCCCAGGAATTCATGACCTTTCATTCCTCCAGATTAATTTTATTTTTTCTTAGCTCCATAAAATAGTCCTTTGATAGTTTGATTGGTACAAAACTGAATCAATTTAACTGGTGATATTGCTTTCAACTCTGATTATTCAAGTCTACTTTTATTTCTGTAAAAAATGTTTTGGTGTTCTATTCATTGAGTTCCTATGTGGGGCTTGGTATGTCAACACTCAAACATTGTTTACATTCTGTAATTATCTTGAAGGGAAATTCCCTCTCTCTCTGAGTTTATTGGTAACCCGTAGAAAACTAATTATTTGTAGGAGTTAATTTTATAACTGGTTGCATTGATTAAGTTATTATTTCAATTTTAATCCCTCTAACTTAATGTAATTAGATGAGGGGTTCATAACCTTTTGCATGTCATAGACTCCTTTGGAAGTCTTGTGAAGTTTATAGACCCCTTCTTAGAATATTGTTTAATAATAATACATAAAAACATGAAGGAAACTAATTATATTAAAAGAATAGTACAATTTTCCCTTCCAAGATCATGGGTCTCCTGAAATTTATCCATAGACCCTTTGATTTAGATGCTCTGCATCTTAATACCATTATCAAATGAAATCTTTATGCTTCTTTGATTTAGTACTGAATCACTCTATCAAAGTATAAACTATATGTGAATTATGCCTACATACCTCCATTGAATCAGTCAAAGGTAGAAACTAGGTATCAACTAAATGAAATTAGATGATGTCACCTGGGAAATGCCTTGTAGTTGGTTAAAAAGAATCAGTCCAAACTTGGATTCTGAACTGCTTTACTTTTTCAGTTTTTACAAAGAATAGGAGACTGATAAAGAAAGGATGGGCTCAACATTAAGGATCCTATCTGCTTCCACTCCCTTACCCTTCATGTCTTCCCCAAATCAGAGGTTCATATCCTTTCTTTTTTTCTCTCCTTTTAATCTCTCTTTTTTAAAGGTTTTTTTTTTTCCTCCAAGGCAATGGGGTCAGTGGCTTGCCCAAGGCCACACAGCTAGGTAGTTATTAAGTGTTTGAGGCTGGATTTGAAGTCAGGTACTCCTGACTCCAGGGCCGGTGCTCTATCCACTGCGCCACCTAGCTGCCCCCTTAATCTCTCTTTAATGATCCCCCCCACCCCGCCTTGTTTGAGTTTATTTTGCTTATAGCTAATCTCAGGGAACACTCCCTTCTACTCAACCTCTTGCTAAACATTACAGGCCACTTTGGGAAAGATCAAATGAGTCTTGCCTTTCATGGGAGTGTAAATGTCTTTCTTTCATTTCTACCAATTGTTCCTGATATTGCCTTCTAGGATCAGTTAAGATAAATCTAATCCTTCCTCATTAAACACTTCAAAAATTCGAATGCATCTACCATTACCTCTTCATTAGGTTCAATAGCTTTGGTTCTCTAAATAGCCTGCTTGTCCTCCTTTAAATGAATTCCATCTTGTTATTCTTCCCAAATTGTTGCCCACGATTGAGCAGAGCATTTCAGATCCAATCTGACCAGTGTAGAGCACAGTAGGATACAGTCAGATCAGAATAGGGTAAAGTAAGACAATCGTTCTTTTTTTTCTGCAATTCTGTTGATATTGAGTAGTGCCCCATTAGCTTCTTTTACTGTCACGGCAAACTGTAGATTCACATTATAGGCTTCCAATCCATGATTGAGCATGCAAGGGCCAAGAATTTTCTAAGCACTTACTATGCTTCAGTTGGAGCCCCTAGGTAGTGCTGTAGTGGATAGAGCAACTGAACTAAAGTCAGCAAGACTCATCTTCTTGAGTTCAAATCCAATCTCAGACACTTATTTACTGGGTGATCCTGAGCAAATCACTTCACTCTGTTGGTCTCAGTTTACTCATCTACAAAATAATCTGGAAAAGGAAATAGAAAACCGTCCTGTCTCTTTGCCAAAAAAAAAAACCCTAAATTGAGTCATAGGGATTTACACACAACTGGAACAATTGAACCACAAAAATGTATCAGACAATGTCCTAAATGTTGTGGATATCAAAATAAAACAGTCCCTACTCTAAAAACACAAAGCCAAGGAAAGATCCCTGTGTCACTCCACTAGGCACCTCCCTTTATAATGGCATCAATCCATTGAGAAATGGTAGCATGGTCTAGTGTAAAAGTGAGTGCTTTAGAGTCAGGAGACCTGAATTTGAAGCCTTTGTTCCAATATTTTTAAATGATATGATGATCATTGGCCAAGTTATTCTACATTTGCTAATTTGAAAAATGAGGTGGAGGGATGAATAAGCTTTACAGCAACTACCACACTAAGTTGTTTCAGAACTTTACAAATCCTCGAATGCTATGGAAATGTGAGTTAAATGATTGCTACTTTTTTGGATATGATTTTCTAACTCATTCCAATCTGACCTATCTGTACCAAGAATTACATCAAAAGCTTTTCTAAAATTCAGGTCTGGAAAACCCTATCAGCTAAACTCAGGTATGACATCATTGCTTAAATTTGCATTGATATCATATATTTGCAGCTAAGTGACATTGAGGATAGAATACTGGCCTTGGAGTCAGGAGAATGGGATTTAAACACCAGGCTCATAGCCCTGACACATACTAGCTGATCCAAAGCCATCTCCAGTCATTCTGATCCATATCTAACCACTAAACCCAGATGGCTCTGTAGGAGAAAATGATCCTAGTGACTTAGCACAGCCCCTCCTAACTCAAATCCAATTCATATGCTTGTCGTGGCATCACCTCCCTGATGTCATGTTTTTCTTCAAGAACAAAGGACAAACATTATCATCGTCATAACTCTCATTTCTAAATATACCCCTTGCCATCACCCAAACCAGCTAACTAGTCCATATTAACAAAGAATAAAAAAAAGAAAGAGGAAAAAAATAGTTTCATGAGACAACATTAACTGAATCTTAGGATGTATGCAATATTCCACACTATTAGTTTCCTATAACTGTTAAGATTGGAGAGAGGTACAATTTTTCAGCTCCTCAATTTTTCAAGCTTCCTGGTCACTATTATTACACAGCATTCAGAATGTTTTTCTTTTTAATTATATTACAGTAATAACATACGTATTTGTATATGGTTTCATTGGCTCTGTTTATTTCCCTTTGTACATGTGTATACATGTCTTCCCTTCATATACATTGGTTCTTATAGCACAGTGATATTCTATCACTTTCCTGTGTCACAATTTGTTACCCATCCTCCAATCAACTACTTTCCAATAACTAATCCCCCCCAGTTCTATGCTATCCCAAAATAAAGCTATGAATATTTTGGTAGCTATAAGATTATTTTTTAGTCTTTGACTTCCTTGAAGTATATTTCACATTGTAGACTACTAGGGGTCAAAATGTATGGACATTTTAGTTACATATTTCAGCATAATTCCAAATTAATTTTCAGAATAGTTGGAGTAATTTATAGCTCCACCAACAGTACATCAATGAATCTCTTTCCCACATAGCACATTTAACTTTGATGTCTTGTCTTCTTTGTCACTCTCCCATCTTTGTTTAAGATAGAATCTTAAAAAAATTTATTTCCATTTCTCTTCTTAGTGAGTGTGTTGGAGTAATATACAAAATAATTGTTTGTAATTTACAATACTTTTTTTGAGAACACTTTGTTTTAATCATTTACCCTTTGGTTCAATAGTTTGGTCTTATAGATTTGTACTGTTGAACATATATATATATATATATATATATATATATATATATATATACATACATATATGCATATATATATGTATGTATATATGTTGTCTCCCCATTTAAAATGTAATCTCTTTGAAATTTGGTACTGTTCTCTCTTTCTGTTTGTATCTACAGCATTTAACACAGTTTCAGGCATATAGCAGATACTTAATAAATGACTTTCCATTTCATTGCATCTTATTCTATTTTGCATCAGTTACCTATGTAAGTTTCAGAGGCCTCCTTCTTAGCTGTCTCATTTATTTTTCTATTTTCTGTAATGCCTAGGAAGGGAATCTTCACATGGCAAACATATTGAAAATGTTTGTTGAATTATAGCAACTTCATTTTCTTTGATTAATTAGTTTATTTTTTTCACATTACTACAATAGTCAGGTTGTAAAAGTATTCATAATCCTCCTCCCAAGAAAAGGGAAGCTTCTAGGAAAATAATGTAAGAGGAAAAAAAATGATTCAGTCTGTATTCAGATACCATCAATTCTGTCTTTGGGATGGATAACATTCTTTATCATAAGTCCATCAGAGAAATTGCTTCAATTTTTTCCCAACATTTGTTATTGCTAGCTGTATTTGCTTCCATTCTATTTCTCCCCACTCCAATTTATTCTACTCTCTCTCTCTCTCTCTCTCTCTCTCTCTCTCTCTCTCTCTCTCTCTCTCTCTCTCTCTCCTTTCACTATGTCCCTCCTCAAAAGTGTGTTGTATCTGATTACCCTTTCCCATGATCTTCACTCTCTTCTATCTCCTATAACTGCTCCTCCCCTCCCCTCCCCTCCTCCCATCCCCTTTCTCCCATCCCTTTCCTCTCTAATTTTCCTCTAGGGTAAGATGTCTATACCCAATTAAGTATGAATGTCATTTCCTCTCTGAGTCACTTCCGATGAGAGTGAAGGCTTGCTCATTCGCCCTCACTTTCCCCCTTCCATTCCATTGCAAAAGCTTTTTTCTTGCTTCTTTTATGTAAAATAACTTAGCACATTCTAACTCTCCATCCCTTTCTCCTAGTATATTGCTTTCTTGTCCATTAACTCCATCTTTATAATATATTATACCTTCATGTTCAGATCTCTCCTGTGCCTTGTCGATATATGTTCCTTCTAACTGCCCTAATAAATTAGAAGGTTATTATGAGTTTTCAGCATCTTCTTCCCATGCAGGAACATAAGAAGTTCAGCATCATTAAGTCCTTCATAATTTGCCCTTCCTAGTCACCCTCTCCATGCTTCACCTAAGTCCTGTACTTGAAAATCAAACTTTCTCTTCAGCTCTGGTCATTCCATCAGGAAAGGTTGAAAGTCTTCTATTTCATTTCATCTCTTCCCCTGAAAGAGGATGTTTAGTTTTGCTGGTTAGTTGATTCTTGGTTATAATCCAAACTCTTTTGCCTTCTGCAATATCATATTTAAGGCCCTATGAAACTTTAATGTAGAAGTTGCTAAATCTTGTGTTATCCTGACCGTAGCTCCTCGATATTTGAATTGTTTATTTCTGACTGCTTGTAATATTTTCTCCTTGATTTGGGAATTCTGAAATTTGGCTATAATATTCCTGGAAGTTTTTTATTTTCTATTTTACCCACTGCTTATAGGATATCAGGGAAATTCTCCTGGAGAATTTCTTGAAAAAATGAAGTCTAGATTCTTTTCCTGGTCATGACTTTCAGGCAGCCCAATAATTTTAAAATTAGCTCTTCTGGATCTGTTTTCCAGGTCAGTTGTTTTTCCAATGAGATATTTCACATTTTCTTCTAGTTTTTCATTCGTTTGGTTTTGTTTTATTGTTTATTCCTCAGAAAGTCATCAGCTTCCCTTAACTGCATTCTACATTTGAAAAAAATTATTTTCTTCAGAGAACTTTTTTAATCTTGTTTTCTAACTGACCAGTTCTGCTTTTTAAGGAATTCTTCTTCTCCTTGGCCTTTTGAATGTTTTTTTTTCCCATTTGATCTAAATGGATTTTAAGATGTTATTTTATTCAGTATTTTTTGTATCTCCTTCACCAAAATGCTGACTTGGTTTTCATGATTTTCCCACATCACTTTCATTTCTCTTCCCAGTTTTTTGTCTACTTTCCTTCTTTGATTTACAAAAATTTTTAAGCTCTTCCATAGCCTGACTGTCCATAGACCATTGGTTCATAGACCAATTTCTATTTATCTTGGAGGCTTTGGTTAAAGGCACTTTGACTTTGTTTTCTTCTGAGTAGATATTTTGATCCTCCATGTGACCAAATGAATTGTCTATGATCAGATTTTTTTCTTCTGTTGTTTGCTCATTTCTCCATCCAATGACTTGATTTTAACTCTTTGTTAAGGTGGGGGGAGGACTCACTTTCCCAAGCTTTTGATATGTTTTGCAACTCTTTTCAGGAATACCCCCCCCAAGGACCTCAATTCCTACAACTCTTATAAGAGACTCTGACTGCCCTCTTGGTCTGTGCTCTGCCCTGTAGATGATGACAAGCATTCTCCTCTGGCCTGGAATTATGAGGAGGATCTCTGCTCTATTATGACAATAAAGTTCCTTTTTCCTGAGACTGGGCCCCAGTCTGCCAACCATTTCTGCCTATGGACAAAACAATAAAGTCCTGACCCAGAGATGGCAAAGAGACCTCTGCAGTCTCCCCTTACCCCCTTACCATCCATGGCTGAATGTTCTGGAAGCAACAGTCAGGTGGTTCCCTACTGGGTGACTTCACAAGCCTACTCCAGGTTCCTGGAACCAGGTCTGTGCTGAGGCCTGTGCTGGACTGAACTATGCATTCAGTCTTGTACAGCAGAGTTTTCCCACTGACCTTCCATATTGTCCTTGGCAATCCCTGGACTGAGAGGTCTGGAAACTGCCCTGCTGCCACTTGCCCAGGTATACCCAGGGACCCAGGGGACCCATGGGCCATTTCTAGATGGTTAGAAATGTTTCATTCACCCAGGCTTCATTGTGGCCCTTTCTAATCCCAGTGTAAATGACATTTCTTGTGCATTTTCCAAGTTTTCTTGGGCTGGAAAATTGTTTCACTCAATCTTTCTTTGGGTTCTGCCACTGTGAAATTTGATTAGAGTAATTATTTAGAGGTATTTGGAATGGTCTGAGAAAGAGCTGTCGGTTTTTCCTGTCTTCACTCTGCCATTTTGGCTCCACCTCCCATGAATTTATTTTCAAGGAGAACTCATGACCTCCAATTTTATTCCAAGCTCTGTTCCTTGATTTAGTCACTTCCCATCTCTGCAATCCAGCTTTGTGATCTGTAAAAAAGACAGGGTTGGATTAATTTGTCTCTGAGATCTCTCCCAACTTTACTATTCTATGAGTGCATGAACATCTCTATATTGGAACAGGGTCATTACTGTAGAAAACGTTTAAAACAAAGCAGTGAATCTCAAAGGAATTTCAGGCCCTAGGGAGGAGATGGACGATATTGGATGAAATCGTGGCTTTTCCCAGTCCCTTCTCTCATACCCCATGAATGGAGTGGGAAAGAATTGGAAAATATGTTACAACCTCAAAGACAATAGAAGGGAAGGATGAACAAAGAGCCAGGCCTGCATCTGAGAGGAATGAAAAGACCCCAGAAGAATAAAACATGCCAAAGAAAGGGAGGAGAAGTTAAGTGGTTTTTCTCTCTTTGACTAGAAGCCTGCTGGACCCAGGAAAATGAATGCAGCCCACTTAGTCACTGTTTTACAGTCCAGACTCACAGAGGAATAAAGGACAGAATGAGCCAAAACAGGTTGGTTGCTTGTCCCTGATTTTGAGAATGGGATGTCTTGGAGCATTCCAGGAGAGGTACCTTTTTAAGATATCATCAGCTAGAAAGGTGTCTGGCAGAAACTCAAGGGCCCAGGAGGAGCATACTGGTCACCAACTAAAGGTGTCTCAATGTCTCAATGTCTTGAGGAGGAGGAGGACCAGGAGGAGGAGGAGGAGGAGGAAGAAGTGGAGGAAATCATTCAGGTCTGATTTGTAGAATCTTAGAGTGGGCAGTGACCTCAGAGACACCTGGAATCACTTCTACCATATCTCCAACAAGTCTAACCTTTACACTGGTAAAGGGAAAATATTATCTCCCCAGGCAATTCTGGGATAAATCCTCATCAAAGAATTGTTTTGTATTGTTTTATTCTTCTCCTTTATCTATAGCTAAAATCCATCTCTCTGAAAATTCCATTGATATTTTTAATTATAGTTCCTATGGACATAGAGCAGGGTTTATATAATCTTTTCTGTGTGACTGCCCTTTGGACCTTTGAAAACAACTACCATGTTTCTTTTAAGTCTTCTTCAAGCTAAATAGCTCCTGATCCTTTGTGACCTAAAAACTCCTCAACTGTACTGATTAATTTTCTTCACATTTATCAATATTCATCCTAAAGTGTGTCACACAGAGCTAAAAATAGCATTCCAGATGGGTTTCCAACTAGGGCAGGATCTAGGACTATCCCCTACTTAATTAACACAATTGGCTAATCATTTATTAAGAACCTGCTACGTGTCAGTCACACAAGGATGGCGATGCAAAGAAAGGCAAGAGACAGTCCCTGCCTTCAAGCAACACACAGTCTAATGGAGACAACATGCAAAGAACTATATGCAAAACTGCACATACCAGATACATTGGAGATAATATCAGCAAGGCGTAGGAGCAGCTGGGGGTCTGGAAAGGTCTTCATGTAGAAGATAGGATTTGTGCTGAGATTTGTACGGAGTCAGGGAAGTCAAGTCATGGAGAGGAGAAAGGAAAGAAAAGGGAGGAGAGTGAAAAAATATTTATATAGCACCATGTACTAGCTAGGTGGCCCAATGGATAGAATGCTGCCCAAACCTGGAATGAAGAAGACCTGAAATCAATTCTGGCCTCAGACAATGTTTAGCCTTGTGACTTTGAGCATGCCACTTACTCCTGTTTGCCTCAGTTTCCTCATCGAGAAAATTAACTGGAGAATGAAATAACAAACCATTTCAGTATCTTTTCCAAGAAAATCCAAAGAGGGTCATCAAGGGGTGGACACAAGTGAACTAGCTACATAACAATAACAACAAAGCCTCTTGACTTCAGGTCCATTGCTTGATCCACTGGGCCACTTAGCCACCTAAAAAGTACTGAGTTCAAAAATATTTCATGTGTCTCTGGGAAGAAGAGGAATGAGGATAATCATTTACATAGCCCTACTATGTGCCAAGAACTATATGAACTTCTTTACAAATATTTGCATTTGTTGTGAATCTGTTGTGAGAAACCTCACAACAACCCTTCAAGGTAGATACTGCTATCCCCATTTTACAGTTGAGGAAACTGAGGCAAAGAAGAGGCTAAATGATTTGCTTATTCACACAGTTAATGAGCAACTAAGGTAGCATTTGAACTCAGACCTTCCTGATTCCAGGTCCTATGTTCTAACCATTGTGCTATCTAGCTGCTTCTACTCTCTGGAATGTAGAATACATGAAGGGAAATCAAGTGTGAGATGACTAGAAAGGTAGAAAGGAGACAAATTATGAGGATTTTAAATGCCAAAGAGACTACTTAATATTTTATAGGAGAAGTAATAGGGAGCTGCTGGTGTTTATTGAGTAGAGGAGTGCCCAGTCAAACCTGTACTTTAGGAAGAATCATTTTGGCAGTTGTGGGAATTGATGGATTGGAGGGGGGAGAGAATTGAGGCAGGCAGCCCAATTAGATCATTTAAATAGTACCAGTGCAGTGGCTGTATTGCGAAAGAAATGAACATATACAAGAGATGCTGTGAAGGTAGAAACAAGACTTGGAAATTTGATTGTCCATGCGGAATGAGAATAGGAGAGGAACTGAAGAAGGATTAGCATGGGTGACTGTGGGGAAGCTAGAAAGAAGAAAAAAATCATGTATTATGCTTAGCACCAGACCCTGTACTTAATAGGATTATCACCTGAATATTTTGAACATGTTTGAATTTGATGCCTGTGAGACATCTAGTTAGAGATGTCCAAAAAGCAGTTAGTGGTATTAGAAAGAGATCAGGATTAGATATATAGACTCAGGGATCATCTGCATAGAGATTACAAAACCCATGGGAACTGCTATCAGCAAGTGAAGTAGTAGAGAAAGAAAAGGAGAGATCCTAGAACAAAGCTTTTGAGGGATACCCAGGAGCAGTTAGATAAGAGGAGAATCATGGAAAATATATATGAAAACCTAGAGGGGAGAGAGTATCCAAAAGAGGGTCATCTCCCCTGCCAAAGGTTGTGAGGTCAAGGATTATAAGTATTGAGAAAAGGTAATTTGATCTGATGATTAAGAGATCATTGATTATTTTGAAGAAATTCCATTGGAAGAGAGAGAGATTGATGACTTTGCACAACTCTGCCTCACTTCAATCTAATTCACATATGATTCAAGACATCACCATGATCTTATTGGTCCTCTTCAAATGGAAAGACAATAACAATTTTAAACTGAATAATTTGTCCTAGAGTCAGATGACAGAGGTTTTAGAAGAGATGAAGAGAAAAGGAAGTGGAGACCAGTAATGTAGATGGCTTTCTCACACAGTTTAAATGAAAAAGAAAGGCAAGTTATACAACAACAACCAGGAGGCAATAGAATCAAGTGAGGATTGTTTTTTGTTCTTAAGGATAAGGGAAAGGAGAGTGTGTTTGTATGTCTACATGACATTGGATGAGGAAAAAGTGGAAAAGACAGAGTTCTCTCTAAATGACCTCAATTTTTTCAATGAAGTATGAGGCAAGATTCTCAGCTGAGGGGATAGAAGCAGGGAACCATGGGAAATTTAGCAGGAATAAAGAAGTTTGTAAAAGCTTCTTTAGTGGGTAGGACAACAAATAGATTAGAATGAAATACATTAAGGGGTATTATTTTGTTGCTGTATAGACCCATTTAAAGAACATATGCGTTTCTGAGATGATATGACAACTGTTGATTAGTCTCTGTGACCATGATAATGCATTGAAGGTGAATGGTGATTGAATATCATGGAGAGTGGACTCTGGTGGAAAACTTTCTCCTATGTAGTCCATTAGAGGAGCAACTCTCCTGTCTTTTGGACCCTTTTTTGGGGACTTTTCCAGTTCTTTTTCTCTATTGGACTTCCACCAGTAAGGGATGGTATATTTCTCCCCTTCCTCCACCTGAGCAGCAAGAGTGGCTACAAAACACTTGGTATCAGAAACATATGTCTACCTATGTGGTTGTGATAGGATGGGAATGGAACTAGGCCATGGACTCAATAAAATAACGAATATAGCACAGCTACCAAGAAGCAGAAAGTAGACTTCTCCATAGTGGATGGTCTAGGCTATAAGTGTAGTCTCTAATATATTGCATCATAATAAGATTTCCCAACAATAGGTTTCCTGGTAGTAAAAGAGAAAGAAAAGTTTTGTGTGTTCTCTATGTAATATGTACCTATGAATATTTGTGGTTTAAGCATTTTTTAGGGTTTTGCAAGGCAATGGGGTTAAGTGGCCACACAGCTGGGTAATTATTAAGTGTCTGAGGCCAGATTTAAACTCAGGTACTCCTGACTCCAGGGCTGGTGCTCTATCCACTGTGCAACCTAGCCACCCCTTAAGCATTTTTTGAACAGAGAAAATAAATAGCTATCCTATACCTGGTACACATAACATAGCTTAAACATCCTTTTCTATAAAGGACCCCATTGACCCTATTTTAGGGATACCCTAGATCCAAGTTATATTTAAATATTGCTTTATAGATTTTCCCAGTTTTATTCTAGGGTTAAGGAGAATCAGAGTCAAAAGTCTAACCCTGTCTCTACTTAGGGATAAGCATTCTAACCAGAAAAATCTGGGACCATGTGAACCTATACCTGGAGCTATGTGTAGGATACCTCCCTTCTGAGCCCTGGAGAATAGTTGGTTTAACTGAATTGCTTTTTTGTTCATTCTCTTTCTTTTTTGTTTTCTTTTGTCACAAAGGTTGAGTAGGGAAAAGACCAGGGTATTCTGGTATTTAGCAACCAACTCTCTGGAAAACAAACAAACAAACAAACAAACAAATGTTTACTCAACTACTTTTGAGTTTAATCTGCATTTTCTCCATCACTTTATGAAATCTAGAAAATAAATAAAATAAATAATAACACCTTATCTCATAACATTTGCTGATTTCTGAAGTGTAAAATAAACAGTCTGAAAATTTAACAATCAGCTTTTGTGAGTTGGTTTGAGCTGGTTCCAGCATAGCCTTTGTAAACGCAGAGATATATTATTGGATTTGAAAGCAATATAAAAATAAAATATACCAATAAATCACTTTTTAAAATATCATACAATACTCACAGAACTGAGAACAATAATCTAAAAGGTGTTGTGAGAAAGACACTATGTTGTTACTGTCCTTATGATGATGAGTATTTTTGTCATGATGACCATATTTTTTCATCATTTTTGCTGCTGTTCAGGTAAAAATGGTTCTATGGCAACTTCCTATCATGCCTTCTATTCTTGTTTATTTTCCATTCTATTGACTATTGTACAAGAAGATAAAAATAATTGATTTTTATAGCTGGATAAAAGGATCTCTGATTAATATGATAACATAGAGAACCCATCTGGAACAAATACCTGAAAACAATCGGAGAAAATATCAATTGTAATGACAACCAAAAAGAATCAGAAGTTCCTGGGGTGGCTAGATGGTGCATTGGATAGAGCACCGGCCCTGGAGTCAGGAGTACCTGAGTTCAAATCTGGCCTCAGATACTTAAAAATTACCTAGCTGAATGGTCTTGGCAAGTCACTTAACCCCATTTCCCTTGCAAAAACCTAAAAAAAAACAGTTCCTCCATTCACTTCAGAATGCACAAAAAGATTAACAGAAATTGACATAGGTGGGTAGAGGGATATTACCAGGAAAGTTATCACAGATTCAGATAAACATGGATGCCAATGAAGGTGGAGAGTATAGATATACCAGATATACCAGCATGAGGTTAGATATACAGCCAAACCAGTGAAGGTTGGGGAAATAGCTTGGCCAAGTAAGCCAGCTCTTACAAATGGGCCAGACACCCAACACCTTCAAGAAATGTTGCAAACTAACTCACATTCTAGTAATTAGGGAATGGAAGCCAGATCTTGAATTTTGTCTGTTCAAATGGCAGTAGGGATAGAAATAGTACCCATAGATCTCTACACACAGAGAGAAGTCCTAGCCCTCTAGTACCTAGAAGTCAATTTTAAAAGTAGGAGTAGGTATCCTGAGACCAATGTGGTCTCCAACATCTCATGGGAGCCTCGTAGTGATAACAGCAAAGACAAAATCAACTTCTGATTGGGTATCATGCAAAGAGAAGAAGAAAATGTATGGCCAGAGACAGAAACTGTAGTGGAACATGAGTAGAATGAAATGGAGTCACAGAATGAAGTGTAATACCAGCCAGTCTATCTGAATCAATCATGACAATAGCATGTCAATAATAAAGGGGACAGAACAAAACAAGGCTTATCCAACCCATGGAATAGAATCAGATGGAAATAACCTGCCACAAAATGTCAAACTAAGAATTGAAGTTAAAAATGTAAGTAAATAGAAGAAAAAAAGCAAACACAATTAAAAAAAAGTGATAGACTAAGAGAGGCTGAGAAATAAATACAAAAGAAGAGAGTGGCAATAAGCAGAGTCTCAGAGAGAGGAAAGAAATAATTTAATATAAAAAATATAAGAGTGGCTGGAAGAAATTAATCAAGAAATTAAAAATTAAATAAGAATTAAAATGAAAATTCAAGAAGAAAAGATAATTGAAAAAAAGAATAAGTAACTTAGAACAAAAATGGAAAATTTTACCGAAGTAATGAATTCGATGAAATACAGAATGAACCAAACAGAACTCAATGAGTCTAGAGTCTACAAGGCTATAAGAAATATTAGAACAAAGTCAAAAGACTGAAAAAAAGAACATGTAAAGCAACTCCATTAAAAATAATTGTTCTGGAAAATAGGCAGAAGTAGAATTTAAGAATCAATGTACCACTTGAAAACGCTGATTAAGTTAAATACCTGGACTTCTCAATTCCAGAAATCATACAAAAATACTACATATATATGTGTGTGAATGTATGTGTGTAAATGTGCATATGCTTATATTATTAAGAATTTATATTATTTGTGTATTTATTAATAAATGTATTATTAAAACAAGAAAAAGAAATTGATTGAATATGAATAGGCCAAGGGGAAACAAACCATAGTGTCATAGAGAAAGTCCAGAGCTTCCAAACTTAAAAAAATTCCATAAGAATACAGAAAAATATATTTCAAGCATCAAAGAACTAGTAAGATTCACATAAGGCATGGTAGAATCTTTTATTTTAAAAAGAGAGAGAAAATACAATTGGAATACAAGGTTTCAGAAGGAAAAAGATAAAAGTCTAACAAAAATAGCTTATCTGGTAAAACTGAGAATAAACCTAAGAAAAATGGGGGGGGGTGGGAAGGAGGATGAATCATTCATAGAGGATTTTTCGAATATTCCTAATTAAAAAGCCAGAACAGAGTAGAAACATTGATATGCAAATTTGCAAATCAAGGGACATTTAGAAAGGTAAATAAATAAATGAAAAAAATGAATGAATGAATGGTAAATAAATAAACAAGCAAACAAATAAATAAATAAATTGTGCCATTGTTCAGTAATGTCTGATTCTTTGTGACTCCATGGCCAGTAGGTTCATGGGGTTTTCATGGCAAAGTTACTGGCAATGTTTGCCATTTTCTTCTCCAGTTCTAGAGAGGCAGGAACTAAGTGTCTTGTCCAGGATCAAACAACTCATAAGTATCTTGGGCCATATTTGAACTCGGGTTTTTCTGATTCCAGAGTCAGTGCTTTTATCCACTGTGCCATCTAGCAATCCCTAAACAACGAAAATAATCTGGAATCATAATGGGACAAAAGAGACAAATGTGTCTTCAGAATTCTAAAATATTCAAGGGTCATGGAGAGAATTAAACAAGGCTCAGCTATAATTTTACTCTGTTTTGTGGATTTTTCAGATTAAAGGAGATTTTATCTATGTATATATTATATATAATACTAATATATATGTATCTAATTTTGCAAACCTGAAAATGCTAAATCAATTAAAACTATTTTTATTATTCAGGAGAAAGTAAAATTAGTGATAATGGAATAAGGTAAGGAAGAAAAAAGAATGGGGAGAAATTTATTCTTTCTCATAAAGGAGGTACATGAGAAAAAAGTAATCAAATATGATGGATACAATGAAAGGGGTTGCAAAAGCAGACATCTCAGGACCTGAATCTTTTTTTTAAACTCTAAACTTACACATCTCTCCCCCTCCAAAGGAAAGCATTTACATGCAGAAAGAGGAACAAAAAAGAGCATTCTTATATGAAACCATGAAATATAAACTTTAACCCCAAAACTATTATGTTTCAGACAAATCCATAAAATGTAGAGGTAGCAATCATGACCTCAAAAAGCTAAAGTAAAAAATAAAGACAATCCTAAAAGACAAGCAGGGAAGCTTTGGTATGATTTTAGGACCTCATATACATACATGTGTGTATGTGTGCATATATATATATATATATATATATATATACGTACATATACACACACATATATATGCATATTCTATCTTTTTTCTATGAAAATATATATATGTAAATGAATATGCCAAAGGAAATACATTTAAGTATCTAAATACTTAAGCAAATTATTCATTTTTATTTTTTTAAGATTTTGATTATTTTGAATTTTGCAATTTTTCCCCTAATCTTGCTTCCCCCCCACACCCCAGAAGATATTCTGTTAGTCTTGACATTGTTTCCATGGTATACGTGGATCTAAGTTCAATGTGATGAGAGAGAAATCATATCCATAAGGAAGAATAATTAAGTACAAGAGTTAACAAGATCAGACAATAAGATAATCAGGTTTTTTCCCCTAAAGTTTAGGTAATAGTCCTTGGTCTTTGTTCAATCTTCACAGATCTTTCTTTGGATGCACATGGTATTCTCCATCACAGATAACCCCAAATTGTCCCTGATTGTTGCACTGATGGAATAAGTAAGTCCATCAAGGTTGATCACCACCCCCATGTTGCTTTTGGGGTGTACAATGTATTTCTGATTCTGCTCATCTCGCTCAGCATCAGTTCATGCAAATCCCTCCAGACTTCCATGAATTCCCATCACTCCTGGTTTTAAGTAGAACAATAGTTTTCCCATGACATACATATACCACAGTTTGCTAAGCCATTCCCAATTGCAGGACATTTACTGTATTTCTAATTCATTGCCACCACAAACGGAAACGCTATGAATATTCTTGTACAAGTGATGCTTTACCTTTTTTCATCATCTCTTCAGGGTATAGACCCAGTAGTGGTATTGCTGGATCAAAGGGTATGCATATTTTTATAATTCCTAATTGCTCTCCAGAAAGGTTGGATGAGTTAACAACTCCACCAAAAATGTATTAGTGTCCCAGATTTCCCACAACCCTTCCAACAATGATCATTGTCCTTTCTAGTCATATTAGCCATTCTGAGAGGTATGAGGTGGTACCTCAGAGATGGTTTAATTTGCATTTCTCTAATAAGTCATGATTTCGAGCAATTTTTCATATGACTATGCATTGCTTTGATCACCTCATCTGTAAATTGTCTTTGCAAATCCTTTAACCATTTGTCAATTGATGAACAGCCTTTTTTTTAAATTTGACTCAGTTCTCTGTATATTTTAGAAATACTAGTTGTAAAGATTGTTTCCCAGTTTACTACATTTCTATCGATCTTGGTTACAGTGGTTTTGTCTGTGCAAAAGCTTTTTAACTTAATGTAATCAAAATCATCTAGTTTGTTTTTAGTAATGATCTCCATCTCTTCTTTAGTCATAAACTGCTTCCCTTTCCATAGATCTGACAGGTAAACTAGCCCTTGATTTTCAAGTTTACTTATAATTTTTTTTGTCTAAATCCTGTATCCATTTTGATCTTATCTTGGTATAGGGTGTGAGGTGTTGGTCTAATCTAAGTTTCTTCCATACTAACTTCCAATTTTCCCAGCAGGTTTTATCAAAGAGAGAGTTTTTATCCCAATTGCTGGACTCTTTGGGTTTATCAAACAGTAGATTACTATAATCATTTCCTGCTGTTGCACCTAGTCTATTCCACTGAACCACCACTCTATTTCTTAGCCAATACCAGATAGTTTTGATGATTGATGCTTTATATTATAATTTTAGACCTAGTAGGGCTAAGCCCCCTTCTTTTGCATTTTTTTTCATTGAATCCCTGGAAATTCTTGACTTTTTATCTCACCATGCGAATTTACTTACCACTTTTTCTAACTCGTTAAAGTAATTTTTTGGAATTTTGATTGGTAGGGCACTAAACAGGTAGTTTAGTTTTGGTAGAATTGTCATTTTTATTATTTTATTTTATTTTCATTTTTTATTATATTAGCTCTACCTATCCATGAGCAGTTGATGTTTTCCCAGTTATTTAATCTGATTTTATTTGTGTAAGAAGTATTTTGTAATTGTTTTCAAAATTTTCTGAGTCTGCCTTGGCAAATAGACTCCCAGGTATTTTATATTGTCTGAGGTACTTAAGCAAATTATGAGAAGATATAGGAAATAAGAGTATAATAATTTTGGACCTCATTATAATCCTCTTAGATCTAGACATATCTTACAAAGATTAAACTAGAAAGAAGTTAAGAAACTAAGTAGAATTTTAGAAAAATTAGATGAAATAAATGACGGGAAATTAATGAAGGGAAGTAAAAATAGAACATGATACCTTTACAAAATTAATCATGTGCTAGAGCACAAATTCTCATAAACAAAAAATTAGCAAAAATATTATGCACAGCACATTAACCATAATGCAATAAAAATTATATTCAAATAAGCATCTTTTGTTAAAAGGATTCTATCTTAAATGGAGGTTAAAGGATTTAATCTTAAAGAATCAGTGCCAAAATACAAACCATAGAAACAGTAATTTCATTAAAGAAAACTATAACAATGAGAAAAATTCCAATGCATTTGTGATAAAGTCATATTAGTACTTAAATTTGTATCTCTAAATATTTTTCTTAACAAAGGAGAGAAAGAAAAATAAATAAATTTGGCATTTAACTGAAACAATTTTAAAAAAACAAATTTTTAAAATCCCAACCAAACACATAAAAATAGAAATTCTAAAAGTAAAAGACTGACAAAATTGAAAGTGAGCCACCTATGAACTGATGAATAAAACTACTTTACAAATAAATGATATCAATAAATGATTAGATGTTCACATAAAGGAGGAAAACCAAATTGCCACTATAAAGAAAAAAAAGAATCCTTTGCAAATGAAATCTAAACAAAAGAAATTATTAGAACAATTTTACCCAATTATTTATGAGATGTTCATGGTAATAGAACAAGAAATGCAGAATTTAAATAACCCAATGAAGGATGAATGGGAACTTAAAATCCATAAAGGAAAAAACAACTCCCAGGACAAGAAAATTTTATGAATATATTTTAGCAGATATTCAAAGAACAATGAATTACAATTTTATATAAACCATTTGTAAAAATATGAAAAGAAGGGATACTGCTAAACTCATTCTATGAAGAAAATATGGTCTTTATAAATAAACTAGTGAGATTAAATAGAGAAAGAAAACGATATATCAATTTACCTAATGAATATCACTTTTAAAAACTTTAAAATAAAATGTTGACAGAGCAACAACAGCAATGTATTAAAAAGTTTACTAAATATGAAAAACTTCAATTAATACCAGAAATACAGAATTAGTTCAATATTGCAGACATCATGCACTATATTAATGACCAAAATAATAAAAAACACATCATTAATAAATACAGAAAATATTTTGACAAAAATATAATGCTCCTTTCTGTTAAAAGTATAAAAAAATCAACCTTTCCCTTATGTGGTAAATAATTAAAAGTAATTTTAAAAAAACCATAGTCTTTCCTATGAGATCAAGGGTAAAGCAGGAATACCCAATATCACCATTATTTTTAAATTATATGCAATAGAAATATTAGTTATAGCAATAAGACAAGAAAAATTAATTAATGACTTCACATGTATAATTGAAATCAAATTATTTGCCCTCTCCAGGAAAGGGAAGGGGAAGGAAGATAAGGGAGAATTTGGCTCTCAACATTTTTTAAAATGATAGTTAAAAAATTTTTACATGCTGTTGAAAAATATTTTTAAAAATAAGTAAAAATAGAACATGTATTGTCTGAGGTAAAATAAAATTATCACTTTTGAAGAAAACAAAAATGTTATTTAAAAACTAGAGCTTTAACTAAAGATTAATTTTAAAAATTATATATTTTTTTAGGTTTTTGCAAGGCAAATGAGGTTAAGTGGCTTGCCCAAGGCCACACAGCTAGGTAATTATTAAGTGTCTGAGGCCGGATTTGAATTCAGGTACTCCTGACTCCAGGGCCGGTGCTCTATCCACTGTGCCACCTAGCCACTCGAAAAATTATAATTTTAATATTTTAACAGGATAGAAAACTGAATCACCCAAATCAACAGACCTTCTTCTGTATATTACTATCAAATCCAAGAAGGAAAAGATACAAAAAGAAATTCCATCAAAATGTACAAATAAGGTGGCACAGTGGATAGAGCAGAGGCCCTGGAGTCAGGAATACCTGAGTTCAAATCCGGCCTCAGACACTTAATAATTACCTAGCTGTGTGGCCTTGGGCAAGCCACTTAACCCTATTGCCTTTCCAAAAAAAAAAAAAAAAACCTAAAATAAATGTACAAATAATTTGTGAGCCCAGCTACAACACACACACAAGAATTATATGAATACATCTAGAACACTCTTTAGAAAACAAAAACATACCTATACGATAAAAGAAATATTAACTGCTCATAGTTAGGTCATAGCATTATAATAAATACAATGAGATCTCCTCTATTCTTAAAAATGCTCCATGTTCCAATTATTTCTCAAGTCATTTCTTCCCTATCTTTCCTTTCCTTGACTGTAGAACTGTTTTTGTTTTGTTTTTGCAAGACAATGAGGTTAAGTGACTTGCCCAAAGTCATACAGGTAAATATTAAGTGACTGAGATCAGATTTGATCTCAGGGCCTCCTGACTCCAGCACCAGTACTGTATTCACTGTACCATATAGCTGCCCCTGTAAATAATAGTCTACATTAGTAAATTGGGGAACAATTTTTGCAAGTAGTATTTCTGACAAAGAACTCATTTCTAAAATATACAGAGAACTGAGTCAAATTTTCAAAATAACAAACCATTCCCCAGTTGACAAATGGACAAAGCATATTCAAAGGCAATTTACAGCTGAGGAAATCAAAGCAATCCACAGTCATATGAAAAATTGCTCCAAATCATTACTTATTAGAGAAATGCAAATTAAAGTATCTCTGAGATAGCGCCTCACACCTCTGACTGGCCAATATGACCAGAAAGGACAATAATCAATGTTGGAAGGTATGCAAGAAATCTGGGACACTAATACATTGTGAGTGGAGCTGTGAACTCATCCAGTCTTTCTGGAGAGCAATTTGGAATTATGCCCAAAGGACAACAAAAATGCATACTCTTTGATCCAGCAATACCACTACTGGGTCTATACCCTGAAGATATTATGAAAAAGGGTAAAAACATCACTTGCATCAAAATAGTTATAGAAGCCCTGTTTGTGGTGGCAAAGAATTAGAAATGAAATGAATACCCTTCAACTGGAGAATGGCTTAACAAACTGTGGTATATGTATGTCATGGAACACTATTGTTCTATTAGAAACTAGGAGGGATGGGAATTCAGGGAAGCCTGGAGGGATTTGCATGAATGGATGCTGAGTGAGATGAGCAGAACAAGAAAAACAACGTATACCCTAACAGCAACATGGGGGTGATGATCAACTTTGATGGGCTTGCTCATTCCATCAGTGTAACAACCAGGGACAATTTGGGGTTATCTGCAATGGAGAATACCATCTGTATGCAGGGAAATAATTATGGACTTTGAACAAAGACCAAAGACTATTACCTTCAAATTAGAAAAAAAAACTGTTATCCCATTATGTAATTTTACTATCTCATATTTTATTTTTTTTCCTTAAGGATATGATCTCTCTGTCATCACATTCAACTGAGATCAGTGTATACCATGGAAACAATGTAAAGACTAACCGACTATCTTCTGTGGGGGGCGGGAGCAAGAATGGGGAAAAATTGTAAAACTCAAAATAAATAAAATCTTCCTAAAAAAAAGAATAGTCTACATTCATTTCCCCTACTTCCTTGGTATCCACTCATTTCTTGACCCCTTGCAATGTGGTTCTCTTCATTCAAATATATACAGCGCAGTCAATAAAGTGCTGAGCCTGGAATCAGAAAGATCTGAGTTTAAATCCGATCTCAAATACTTACCAGCTTCATGACCTAGAACAAGTCACTTAACCCTGTTTGGCTTAGTTTTCTCATCTTGTAAAATGTACTGGAACAGGAAATGGCAAACCACTCTTGGCATCTTTGCCAAGAAAACCCCAAATGATGTCACAAAGAGTCAGACACTACTGAAAAAATGACTCAACTACAACATCCAAGCATACTGTAACTATTCTCAGACATCTGTATCCTCAGATCTAGTAGCCTTTTCTTAGTTTTCTTATTTCCTCCCTGCTCAGTTATATTTGGCTATAATAAGCTCCTCCTTATCAGAATTCTCTTCTTTCTTGGTTTGCTTCACACTACACTTTCCTGCCTTGCCGCTTATCAGTTTCAATAGCAAGGACTGCTGACTTGGAATTCAAAGATCTGGGCTCTGGCCACTTTCTATTGGTGCAATTCTCAACAAATCCTTACCCATTTCTGGGTCTAAAAGCATAGATTCAGAAACTTGGAAGAGAACTCAGAGGTCAAGTCCAAACCCCCTGACTTAGTAGAAATATCTTAGTTCATGTAATCACAGAAGGTTCAGAGTATAATCACTGTGAAGGAGGGCATCTCTCTATCCACCTCAGTTAATGTAGTCACAGGACTCAGCATGTAATCACAAGGTATTAAAGAGGTATTAAGATGTTATTTTTTTAAAATCCCACTGCAATGTGTGAATAAGTCCTCAATCAATTTGAGAGGATTATAGGGCCTTAGCCATTGGATGAAGGAAGCTGAGAGTACACAGGAAATAATTTATGAATGGCAGAATTAGTCATGGCCCTTAGGCTTATATATAAAATAGCTAGCAGTTGAGCAGTTGAAGGCTTTGGCCAAAATGACCATTATATAGTAGAAAAGATCCCTAAAGTGGTTGGTGAGAGAGGCAGGAACTTTTTCTCCTTCCAACTCCTTGGATCATGTTATAGCAATTAATGATGAGTGGAATATTCCTTCTTAAGAGTTAATATTCCTAGAGAAGTCCTCTCAGGGTTTAAAAATCATTAAAACAAAGACTATTACTCTTAGACTATTCTTGGAAGAAAGAGGGAGAGAGAGACTTTGCATTCCAAGCCAGGCACTCTCCCGATTCTATTGGAGGGTGGAGGGAACAATGGATTATTTCCAGAAAGACCTTGCATTTTAGTTAGTCTGTTTCATTATTTCAGTAAGGTAGTTTTAATCCTGAAGGTTATTCTCAGCATCTGGATAGTGAGGAAATATTTTGTGAAAACTTTTGATTCTTCTCTTTGTGGCTGGGGGTAGGTTTTCACAAGTAGAATGTCACTCTGAAGACTAACCAATGAGTCAACAGAGTGGGACGATAGGAAGGAGGGGAGGATTGCATTAGGCCATATAGTCTTGCTTGACTGCCAATTCGGGGCAGCTTCTTGATCTTTGCTACCTTTGTGAGACTTGGAGTGTGCCCTTTTCTCAAGAAAAGCCAAAATAAACTTTTTTTTTTTGCTCAGAGAAGTCTCTATATCTTTTAAGTGGATTTTTATCACAATTTTGGTTTGGTTCCCTGACCAGGAATTAGGCCCCTCCTTAAGGTTCTCTTAGACACACACACACAAGTGAGCGCCATGCTGGAAATTGTCAGCAGCTTGTGATTTAGTGCCCAGGCAGATAGATTCCTTGAGGAGTGAGGGAAGAATCCCGAAGAGAGACTTGGATTGAGCAAATTGAAAGCCAGAGGACCACCAGAGGCAGCACTACAAGGGAGACAGTGTAGACACCCCACAGGAGAAGACCCAGAGATGGTGCCATAGTCTGTAAGTTTGTGTACACAAGCCCAGCTGTAGCCTTGGGTGACTGACCCTTGTCGCTCCCCACCCAGATCAAGTCTGAAGATTGTGCCTGATGGGTATAGAAAAAAAAGGCAGGGGTGGAAATACTACCAAGCAATTAACACAATTTGCAGGAAGAGATTCCAAAGTCATGTGCTTAGAAGCCATAGGGACAAGACAGAAGGGTCCAGAAGTGCTGGCTGAGAGCTCTAGGGTCTAGACTTAATAATGGGAAAGAAATCCAAAGTAAAAAAGGGGAAAGTACAGAAAATGATAAAATGCTATTGACGTTTTCTCTTCCCTGCTTCTTCATTGTGATTCTGTGTTGCCAGAATGCTTTCTCCTCTTTTCTCTCCTCCCCTCCCTGCTTCTTTTCTCCAGGGCACTTGCCTGGTATTTGTTTGTTTGTTTGTTTTGTTTTGTTTTATTTCTCAACCTTGGGAGGGAAATGGGAGCAGAAAGGGAATTTATTTATTTTTATTTTATTTTTTGTAAGGCAATAGGATTAAGTGGTTTTCCCAGAGCCACACAGCTAGGTAATTATTAAGTGTCTGAGGCCAGATTTGAATTCATGTATTCCTGACTCCAGAGCCAGTGCTCTATCCACTGCGCCACCTAGCCGCCCCAAAAAAGGGAATTTATTAAGAAAAAAAGGACTAATTAATAATAGAGAGAATTGTTTCATGAAGACTTAGTAAAATAAGTGTTAAAAAAAGAACCTTATTTTGAAGTTAAAAAGACAGGAAAGAGACAAAGAAAATTACCAAATATTTACATAAAGAAATCATAGAAAGAAATGCTATTTTAATTTGAGAAAGTTTTGGGGAAATAAATTCCAGAAAGGCAAGAGAGTCAGGTTAATTCTAAAGTATATAATTTGGTTACCCAGAAATTCCAGAAAAAGGAAACTAAATAGTTAACCTTTTACCAGAACATGGTAACATTATAGTTTCAGGAGTTTATTAGTATAGATTCTGGAATGTTAGTTATTACAGAGAGTAATGGAACAAGTAGGGACCTAAGAACAGAAGAGCCTCCAAGAAAGATTTTGAAGCTGCCTCCTTATGAGAAAAGTTATGTTGTTTATTCTATCTGAAGAAGGGAGCAAGTAATATTCTGATTAGGCTGTTTTGTTAAATTTAGAGACCCTTAAGATATTCTAATGGATTGAATGAATTCTCAAAAGTAATAATTTGTGTTTCAGACATGGCTAATAATTAAACAGATTTATTATAGACACACACAAACACATAATCATAAAATCCCAGTAGCATGTACCAAATTGAACTTATTCCTATGAATTGCCTGTCTGGACTGTCCAGGCAGCAGGATATGAAATCTCAGTTTTCTTTGACTCTTCTTTTCCTCTCACCTCCAGCATTCTATAAGCTGATAAAACCTTCAACTTTACATGTATAATTTCTCTTGTCTCTCACCTGGTCTATTATAATGGTCTCCTTGTTCATCTCCCTACTTCCTATCTCTCTCCACTTGAATCAAAGTAACTTTCCTAACTTTCCTTGATCACAAGACAGAAAACCTGAGTTCAAATCCTAACTCCACTAAAGAAATTCGTGACTGACCTTTGGCAAGTTCCTTTAGGATTAGAATTAGTTGGGACTCAGTTAACTGGGATTCAATTGCCTCCTCTAGAAAATGAAGGGTTTGAAGTATATCATCTCTGAGGTCTTTTTCCACCCATTCTTATGTTCCCAGGTCACTCTCTTCCAACTCACTGAATATCACAGATCTATTTTGCATCATTCCATAGGGATTACCATGATTTATGATGTCCTTCATTCTCAAAGAAGACCAAGAGAAGCAGAAAAACATACAGGAAATGTATTGAGATTTAACTATTTATATATGTACTTAGGAAAATGATACTTGTAACTCTTAAGAACTATACCTCTAATAAAGAGACATTTAGGCAGAAAGTATGTGTATGTTGATTATGATGTGATTATAAAGAAAGCTAAGGGATGAAAAATGAATTGTACAGCAAGAGGAGGAAAGGGGGGAACAGAAGGAATGAGGACCTATTGCAGTAAAGGGAAAGAAGGGAGGGGTTCACATTATTTGAACCATACTGTCAAAGAATTTAGCTCAAAGAAGGAATAGCATACACACTTGGGTAAAGAAATCTGTCTCACTATATAGGAAATAAAGGAGGGGAAGAGGAAAAATAGGAGAGGGCTGATAGAAGGGAATGCAAGTTGAGAGAGGGTGTGGCCAAAAGCAAAACACTGATGAGGAGGTACAGGATGAAAGGAGACAGAGAAAGAAGTATAAACAGGGGAATAGGATGGTGGGAATACACAGTTAGTAAATGATAGCTATGGATATGAATGGTATGAACTCTCCCATAAAATGGAAATGGATAACAAAGTGAATGAAAAAAGCAGAATCCTGCAATATGCTATTTACAAGAAACACATTTAAAGTAGAGAGAAACACATGCAGCAAAGGTAAAAGACTGGAGCAGAATCTACATTACAGAATCAGAGGGCCTGGAACATCCAGGCCCTCTAATTCTGTAATGTAGACACTGCTAAGGCCTGTGTAATACTGACTGTGGTTCCTTGATATTTAAGTTGTTTCTCCTGGTTGCTTGTAGTATTTTCTCCTTGACCTGATAGTTCTGGAATTTGACTACATTATTCTTGGGAGGGCAATTCTGTTTTGAAGGAGTTTTCTTCATTGGATTTTTTTTTCCTTTTAGCCAATTCTATTTTTAAGGAGTTGTTTTCTTAAGTTAATTTTTGAACTTCATTTTCCGAGTTGTTGACTCTTTTTTCCTAATTCTCTAGCATAACTCTCATTACTTTCCCCATTTTTTTCTTCTGCTTCTCTTAGTTATTTTTAAAATTTCTTTTTGCGTTCTTCCAAGAGGGACTTTTATTTTGCTTAAGACCAATACATATTGTCTTTATAAGCTGTATATTGTAGGCATTTTGACATTGTTTTCTTCTTCTGATTTGTGTTCTATCTTCCCTGTCACCATAGTAGCTTTCTAAAGTCAGGATTCTTTTTTTTTAATTTTTTGCTCATTTTTTTAAAGTTGAGCTCTGCTTCTGGGGGCTTCTTGAACTGGGGGCCAAGGATCTAAAAGATACCATAGAGATGAAGTAATAACAATTTTAGATAGAGATAGATAGATAGAGATAGAGATAGAGATAGAGATAGAGGTAGAGGTAGAGGTAGAGGTAGAGGTAGAGGTAGAGGTAGGGGTAGGGGAAGAAGTATAGACATAGACATAGACATAGACATAGACATAGACATAGACATAGACATAGACACAGACATAGACATAGATACAAAGTGATATAGAATCCAATTTTTTCTAAGGAAAAGTTAAGTTAGAGGAATAAATAGGTGGCAAAACCATACTAGTGAGGGACCTCAACTGCCCCCTCTCAGAACTAGATAAATATAACCCCCAAAAAATGAACAAAAAAAAATTAAGGAAGTGAATAGAATTTTGAAAAGTTAGATATGATAAACCTCTGGAAAAAATTGAATGAGAATAAAACAAATATATTTTTCTCAACAGTACATGGCACCTATACATAAATTAACCAGGTATTAAGGCATAAAAATCTCACAATTAAATGGAAAAAGGCCAAAATATTAAATACATCCTTTTTCAGATCATGATTAAATAAAAATACATTTAATAAAGGACCATGGAAAGATAGATTAAACATTAATTGGAAACTAAATTATCTAATCCTAAAGAATGTGTGGATCAAGCAACAAATCATAGAAACAATCAATAATTTCATCAAAGAAAATGACAATAATGATACAAAATACCAAAATTTATTGTACTTCCAAAGAAGTACTTATGGGGACTTTTATAACTATAAATGCATATGTGAATAAAATACAGAAAGAGTAGATCAATGAACTGGGCATACAATGTAAAAAGTAAGGAAAAAGGGTGGCTAGGTGGCACAGTGGATAGAGCACCAGTCTTGGATTCAGGAGTACCTGAGTTCAAATGTGGCCTCATTTGATAATTACCTAGCTGTGTGGCCACTTAACCCCACTGTCTTGCACAAAAAAACCCTAAAGAAAAGTAGGGTGAAAAGCAAATTAAAATCCCTAATTAAACACTAAATTAGAAATTCTGAAACTCAAAGGAGAAACTAATAAAATTGAAAGTAAGAAAAATATTGTACTAATAAATACAGCTAAGAGATGGTTTATGAAAAAAATAAAATAGATAAACCATTGATTAATTTGACTGAAAAAGAAAGAAGAAAATCCAATTATAAGTATCAATAATGAAAAAGGTGAATTCACCACCAATGAAGAGGAAATTGAAACAATATTGAAACCATTTTGCCCAGCTGAATGCTAATAAATCTGACAATCTAAGTGAAATGGATGAATATTTACTAAGATACAAATTGCCACATTGCCAGAAGAGGAAATGAAACACTTAAATATACCCACTTTAGAAAAAGAAATTGAATAAGCCATCAGTGAACTTCCTAAGAAAAAATCTCAAAGATTAGATGAATTTACAAGTGAATTCTACCAGATATTTGAATAATAATCAATTCCAATAATATATAAACCTATATGAGAAAATCAGCTGAAGAGTCCTACCAAATACTTTACATAAATATAGTACTGAAGAAGAGTCAATTTTCCTAATAAATATTGATGCAAAAATTTTAAATAAAATTAGTAAAGAGCTATTTGATAATTTATCACCAAGATAATACACTATGACTATGGGGGATTTATACCAGGAATGCAGGGCTCATTCAATATTAGGAAACCTAGTAGAATCATTGTCCATGTCAATCTCAAAACCAATAGAAATCATATGATTATCTCAATAGATGCAGAAATGACTTTTGACAAAATATAACACCTATACCTATTTTTTCTTGGTTTTTGCAAGGCAGTGGGGTGAAGTGACTTGCCCAAGATCACACAACTAGGTAATTGTTAAGTGTTTGAGGTCAGATTTGAACTCAGGTCCTGCTGACTCCTAGGCTGGTGTTCTAACCACTGTGATACCTAACTGCCCCTAAATTCATTTTTATTTAAAGCACTAAAGAGTATAGTAATAAATGGAGCTTTCCTTAAAATGATAAACAGTATCTATCTAAAAACCATCAACAAATATTATCTGTGATGGGGATAAGCTAGAAGTCTTTTCAATAAGAGCAAGGGTGAAATAAGGAAGTCCAACATCAAAATTATTATTCAATATTGTACTAAGAATGCTAGCTTTAGCAATAAGAGAAGAATAAGAAATTTAAAAAATTAGAGTAAGCATTGAGGAAACAACAATATCACTCTTTGAAAATAATATACTGGTATACTTAGAGAATTCTAGAAAATTAACTAAAAACTACTTGAAATGATTAACATCTTCAGCAAAGTTGCAGAATATAAAATTAACTCACATAAATCATCAGTGCTTCTCTATATATTACAAACAAAGCTCAGCAGCAAGAAATACAAAAAGAAATTCTGTTTAAAATAACTGTAGAAAACATAAAACATAAAAAAGACAAACCCAGATACTATATGAACACAATTACAAAACACTTTTCACACACATTAAGTCAGATCTAAACAACTGAAAAAATATCAATAACTTATGGGTAGGTCAAGTTAATATTATAAAAATGACAATTCTACCTAAATTAATTTACTTATGCAGCGCCATACCAATCAAACTACCAAAAATTATTTAACAGAGCTAGAAAAAATATTAACAAAATTCATCTGGAAGAACAAAAGGTTATAATATCAAATGCAAAGAAAGATTGTCTAGCCATACCAGATCTAAAACCTATATTATAAAGCAGCAGTTATCAAAACTATTTGGTACTAAGAAATAGTGATAGATCAGTGGAATATATCAGGCATTAAAGACATGGTAGAAAATGACTATAATAACCTACTGTTTGAGAAATCCAAAGACTTCAGCTCCTGACTAAGAACTCAATATTTTACAAAAACTGCTGGGAAAACTGAAAAAAGGGTAAGGCAGAAACTAGGCACAGACCAACATCTCATACCATTTGCCAGAATAAGATCAAAATGGATATATAATTTTGACATAAAGGCTGAAAATATAAGCAAATGTGGAAAGCCTAAAATAATCATCTCTGATAAAGTCCTTATTTCTTAAACATAAGAGAACAAAATCAAATTTATAAGAAGGCAAGTCATTCCCCAATTGAAAAATGGTTAAAGGATATGAACAGGCAGTTTTCAGATGAAGAAATTAAAACTATCCATAATCATAAGGAAAAATGCTCTAAATCACTATTGATTAGAGAAATGCAAATTAAAACAACTTTGAGATATCACTTATCAGATTATTTAATATGACAGAAGAAGAAACTGATAGATGTTGAAGAAGATGTAGGAAAATTGAAATACTAATGCATTGTTGGTGGAGTTATGTACTGCTCCAACCTTTCTGAAGAACAATTTGGAACTATGTCCAAGGGGCAAACTGTGCATACACTTTGATCAGGAAAAATCACTACCAGATCTGAATTTTAAAGAGATCATAAAAATGAGAAAGAACCTATATACACAAAAATATTTATAGCAGTTCCTTCTGTGGTAGCAAAGAATTGAAAATTGAGGGTATGCCCATTATTTGGAGGATAACTGAGCAAGTTATATGAGTGTAATGGAACACTATTGTGCTATAAGAAATTATGAGCAGTTGGATTTCAGAAAAACCTAGAAAGACTTATGTGAACTGGTATTGAGTGAAGTGAACAAAAGCAGCAGAACATTGTACACCAGACAGCAACCATTGTGCAATATGATGGAAAATGCTATCCACATTCAGAGAAAGAATTATGGATATTGAATGCTGAATGAAGCATATGATTTTCACTTTTTTTGATTTTGCTTTGTTTTGTTTTGTTGTTTCTTATGACTTTCCCTTTTTTTCTATTTCTTCTTTCACAGTGTGCTAATGTGGACATTTGCTTCCATGACTGTCCTTGTATAACCTACTTGCCATCTTGGGAGGGTAGAAGGGAGAAAATATTTGGAACTCAAAATCTTATTTAAAAATAATGAATGTTGAAAAGTATCTTTAACTAACAGACAGCCTTCTGTGAGGGTGGGGGAGGGAAGGGAGATTGGGCGAAACTTGAAAAATCCAAAATAAATAAAATCTTTCAAAAAAAGAAAAAAAAAGAAAAGTATCTTTACATGTAATGGGGAAAAATAAAATATTGTTTAAAAGTAGGAAAAGATTATAGCATCTACATCTACCTGGTCTTCCTTGACCAGTAATGCATGCTGAACTCATAGCTGTCAAACACTGTTACCTATCTCTGACTGGCAATATTTAACATTTCCCTTGATATATTTCAGTTGATTGATCTCTATACATAATTTGTACCCATAATCTCATAATTCCTCTTTGACAGTTCATTTCAAAGCCAAGAACTAAAATTTGTTGTTGGGTCCATAAGTTTCACTGTCAGTAAGTCCTATACTGGAAAATGCAAGTGGTTTCTGATAGACATCATTTTCTTGGTACAAAATTACTCCCAAGATCCCTTAGGCATGCACCAGAATGTTGTATGTCGTTGATGGTTTTGCTTAACTATTTTTCTTTGTGAAGATGAAAGGTTTTATGAGATGAGAGCAAATATTGGGAAATGTCTGTGGTATAAAATACAAAATACATCAATAGCACTTTTTTTTTTGAATTTTGCAAGGCAATGGGGTTAAGTGGCTTGCCCAAGGCCACACGGCTAGGTAATTATTAAGTGTCTGAGGTCAGATTTGAACCCAGGTACTCCTGACTCCAAGGCTGGTGCTCTATCTACTGTGCCACCTAGCCACCCCAATCTTCAATAGCACTTTAAACAAAGATAATAGGCATCATTGGCACCTGTGTAAAGTAGCCCACCAAGTCTCTAAAAACCTGCTCTCATTTCCTAAGACATCATTTTCCAAATTGCCAGAAGGATTTGACCAAATATAGTTCCTTTGTGCCCTTTTGTTTTTGGTACTTTCTCAGTCATATACCCACAAATAGGTTCACATGTCATAGGTTCATCAATCTGGAAGGCACCTCAGAGGCCATCTAATCAAATGCCTTTATTTTAAAGAGGAAGAAATTTAGAAAAACTTCAGTAACTTTCTTAAGATTATGCAGATGGTAAGTCTTTGAGAGACTTTACTCCTCTGACTTCAGAGTCAATGTTTCTTTTTTAAAGATTTTATTTATTTTGAGTTTTACAGTTTTTCCCTAATCTTACTTCCCTCCCCCATCCCCCACAGAAGGCAATTTGCCAGTCTTTACATTGTTTACGTGGTATGCATTGATCCAAATTGAATGTGATGAGAGAGAAATCACATCCTTAAGGAAGAAAGATAAAGTATAAGAGATAGCAAGACCAGACAATAAGATATCAGTTTTATTTCTAAATTAAAGGTAATAGTCCTTGGTCTTTTTTCAAACTCCACAGTTCTTTCTCTGGATACAGATGGTATTCTCCATCGCAGTCAGCCCCAAATTGTCCCTGATTGTTGCACTGATGGAATGAGTAAGTCCATTAAGGTTGATCATCACCCCCATTTTGCTGTTCGGGTGTACTAAGTTTTTCTGGTTCTGCTCATCTCACTCAGCATCAGTTCATGCAAATCGTTCCAGGCTTCCCTGAATTCCCATCCCTCCTGGTTTCTGATAGAACAATAGTGTTCCATGATATATATGTATATATATATATACCAGTTTGCTAAGCTGTTTCCCAATTGAAGGACATTTACTTGATTTCCAATTCTTTGCCGCCACAAACAGGGCTGCTATGAATATTTTTGTACACGTGATGTTTTTACCCTTTTTCATCATCTCTTCAGGGTATAGACCCAGTAGTGGTATTGCTGGATCAAAGGGTATGCACATTTTTGTTGCCCTTTCGACCGACGTAATTCCAAATTGCGCTCTAGAAAGGTTGGATGAGTTCACAGCTCCTCCAACAATGTATTAGTGTCCTAGATTTCCTACAACCCTTCCAACAATGATCATTGTCCTTTCTGATCATATTGGCCAGTCTGAGAGGTGTGAGGTGGTATCTCAGAGATGCTTTAATTTGCATTTCTCTAATAAGTAATGATTTAGATCAATTTTTCATATGACTATAGATCACCTTGATCACCTCATCTGTAAATTGCCTTTGCATATCCTTTGACCATTTGTCAATTGGGGAATGTCTTTTTTTTTTAATTGAGAGTCAATGATTTTGATAAGTTTTATTATCATAACATTCTCTGACTTTTCAAAAGAACCATGATCTCAGTTATGTGCATACTCCTAGAATGGTGACAGTCACAATCCATTCATGTATACCTTTGCATTCTGTCCAACTCATTTCTATGTCCTCCTACTAATCCTCTTTAGGGGGTCCACCAACTACTGGGGGTCTTCCAATTCACCTTTTGACATTGGGTGTATAGAAGCAAAGTACAAAAATTGGCTATTGTCTCTCTCTGGCTCAGTATTTGTCTAGCTCACCTCCTTTTCTATTGATACATCTCTTGGATATCTTTTACACTATTTATTCTGAACAGCTTTTTGTTCATAAAAATGATTTATAATCTATTCACTCCCAACATCCATTTCTCCATTGTCCTTGGGATGACTTGAAATTTGAAAGTCATATACTCACACCAGAAAAATATTGGCATTAAAAGTATGAGCCTTTGTATCTTGAAGATACTTGGGCCCTTGAAAATATAACACAATTATCTAAATGCCATGAGAAACTATGATATAGTGATTTATAATAAATTCAAGACATACCACCAAACCCTAGAAAATGACCAAGTGGGGAGGTAAAGTTATGAAAGAGAGTGAAAAGAAAAAGAAAAAAAGAATGTAGAGTGAGAGTCAGCATTTTTGCCCTGCCCACCCTCCTCCACTCCTCCACAAAAACAGAAAATATTCTATACTGAATTCTGACTGAGAAAGTCAAGAAAAAGTAGTAGGGAGTCATTTTCCAGCTCGGAAGTTTAAGAAGAGAGACAGAGAGGTGAGGAGGGAATGTTCAATTCTAACCATTATCCCTACACATAAGGGAAGAAGCAAGGAGGAAGCAAGAAGTTCAGTGATTCTGAACTTATAAAACCTCCCAAACAGCTAATTGTGACTGAATTCAACTTAGCTTGGTCTAATAGAAAGCATCATCATTGTCATACTCAACAAACAAGGATAGTTATGGACCTTTTTGATGGCCCTGGATCACTAGACTGTAGTCCATTTCCAGCAACATCTTATCCCCAGTTGGGGCAATGAAAATTTAAAAAATGAACTACTATTGGCACAGGTAATGGTGTCGGAGGTATTGCCTTCTCACACCAGGAGCTCTTTCTGACTTAGTTCTAATTTTTAGCCTTCTGTTATCCTCTCTACTATTCCCTATTTGTGGAATGGTCTTGCTTCTCAGCCCTGACCACGAAACTCCCCAGTTTCCTTTAAGTTTCATCTAAACTAGAGGTTACCTTTCCCAAACCCTCTTTATTCCATTGCCTTTCCCTCTGTAAATCATCTCCTGTTTATCCTGCACATAGCATCCTCAATATAGAGTAGATTTCCTTGCATATTGTCTCCCCCCATTTTGTTGTAAACCCCTCCATTGCTGAGATTGTGTTTTGCCCGTTTTTTGTATCCCTGGCAACACTATTGTTCTATTAGAAACCAGGAGGGATGGGATTTCAGGGAAGCCTGGAGGGATTTGCATTAACCTATTCTGAGTGAGATGAGCAGAACCAGAAAAACATTGTACACCCTAACAGCAACATGGGAGTGATGATCCACCTTGAAGGACTCGCTCATTCCATCAGTGCAACAATCGGGAACAATTTTGGGCTGTCTGCAAAGGAGAGTACCATCTGTATCCAGATAAAGAGCCGTGGAGTTTGAACAAAGTGCAAGGACTATTCCCTTTAATTTAGAAAAAACAGATACCTTATTGTCTGATCTTGTTACCTCTTCTTGTCTCTTCTTTAAGGATATGATTTCTATCTCATCACACTCAATTTGGATCAAAGTACAACATGGAAACAAAGTAAAGTCTGAGATTGCCTTCCGTTGGGGGGGGGGGGGGTGTGGGAGGGAAGTAAGATTGAGGGGCAAATTGTAAATCTCAAATAAGATCTTTAATAAAAAAAATTTTTAAAAAAGGAATGAAAATTATCCTCAAGATTTAATTGATTTATGAGTCTAAGCCTTGGATAGTAGATATATCTTTCTAGTGGATAGTAGATATATCTTTCTAGTGGCTGAAGTGCCAAACGATACCAAGACCACTTTCTCTATGATTGTAGATTTCTCACCTCACAAGATTTCAGCTCACTATCTCAGTTCAATGGGTAAACCAATGTGATCATCATGAAAGCCAACTGAATTCTTGCTCAATTCTTGCCAAAAATTTTAAATATGACAACTAAGTAAACTTCCTTTTCTGAACTATTAGATGATCTATGTATACCTGATTTTATTCTTTTTTCAGTACCTTTCCTAATTTTATTTCACAATATGATTAATGATAAATTATATCAAATATGCTACAATATTCTATAGTAATTTCACATCATAGGCTATTTCATTAAAATCTTGTTGCATAGAGGCATTAAATCCATATCATAATACCTTTTATGTAGATCATAGCTCAAAGGATTTTAGAATCCATCTTTCCCAATCCTCTCAGCCAACTGAGATCAAGAGATGAAGCTATAAGTTTCAGAGACACGATTTAAATGGATATTTTCTGACACCCAAGTCAGTTTTTCTTCTAATGTATCCTGTTTCTTTTCTTAGATCCCAAGGATAGGAATGCTTTATGTCTAAGTCTATCATATGGTCATGAAAAAATGCCTAGAACCACAATTCCCCATTGCTGTGAATACATGAGAGAATAGTCTTGGTTCTCTGACTCTCTGATTAGGTCTGCAGGACATACCAGGCATGAAGAAATTAGTTCCCACTTGTTAGAAGGAACCCCTGGAAGTGCATTGGTAAAATGGGAGCCAGAAATCGGTACCCAATGGGAAAAATCAAAAGATGTAGCAATTTGTTTTTTTAGAATACAAAAGGAAGATTTCAATTTTCAATTGAAAGAAACTGACCCTTATATTTCAATCTATAAAAATATCTTCATTCTGGCAAGCATGCTCACCTATCTCCTAAGTAGTAGGTGATATATTGGTTACAGATACAGAGCTGAACCTAGAGTTAGGGATATATAAGTTCAAATCAGGCCAGACATTTACCAGCTGTGTGATGCTGGCCAACTCACTTAATCTCTGTTTACCTCAGTTTCCTCAAGTACAAGATGGGGATAATAACAAAATCTACCTCTCAAAGTTGCTGTAAAGATAAAAATGCATAGTAGGAACATATAGATGCTTGTTTTCTTCCCTCCTCATAGGGTTATTATGAGGATGAAATTAAATTGTTCTAACATATCTATTAGCTATTGTGGTTATTGTTTTTATCAAGACTTGTAGTTTCTGCAGTACATTGAACTCCCCAAGAAGTTTCCTCCATCCATCAAAGCAGATTGCCAAGATTTTGCATTTCAAACACTAAGAGTAGTGGTTCTTAAACTTTTTTGTACTCATGGCCCATGTTTATTCTTTTGCTGAGTCAGGAATCTCCCATCTGCCATGGCAAAATTAATTTCAATTTTGTTCCTAACGCACCCAATGACTAGGGTGCTCTCCATACCCTTGGAGAATCATTGCCTTAGAGAACCACCTGCAACCTTGAGATGGAAGGCGACTTGACCAAGTCCAACAGTCATATGTCAGAAATGGGATATGAACTCTTTATTTTTTTCCAACTGCATGCAATGATAGTTTTTATTTTAGTTTTTGCCAGGCAATGGGGTTAAGTGGCTTGTCCAAGGCCACACAGCTAGGTAATTATTAAGTGTCTGAGACCAGATTTGAACCCAGGTACTCCTGACTTCAGGGCCTGTGCTTCATCCACTATACCACCTAGCCACCACATCAATGATAGTTTTTAACAATCATTTTTATAAAGTTTGAATTTCACATTTTTCTCCCTCTTTCTGTTCCCTCCCCCCTCCCATGATGGAAATCAATCTAATATAGGATATACATATATATATATATATATATATATAATATATATATATATATATATATCCATAATAATCATGTTGTGAAAGAAGAACTAAATCAAAACAGGAACAAAACAATAAAGAGAAAACAAACATACTACATAAGAAAACTTCTAAAAATTGAAAATAGTAAGTTTTGGTCTGCATTTGAACTCCATAGTTCCTTCTCTGGATATGGATGGTATTTTCTATCACAAGTCTTTTAGAGTGGTTTTAGATTATTGTACTGCTGAAATGAATAAGTTCATCATAGCTGATCATCATACAATGTTGCTATTAGTGTGTACGATGTTTTTTCTGGCTTTACTCATTTCAATCAGTATCAGTTCATGCAATTTCAGGCTATTCTGAAGTACCATCCCTCATTGTTTTCTCATAGTAAAATAGCGTTTCATCACATTCGTATACCACAATTTGTTCAGCTATTCCCTAATTGATGGGCATCCCCTCAATTTCCAATTCTTTGTCCTTATGAAAGGAGCTGCTAAAAATAGTTTTGTACCTATGGAACCTAGATATTTCTGTCTCTCTGTCTTGCTCTTCATCTACTCCTCCACTGACCTCTGCAAGATTTTGTTGTAAGAAAGGGAGATTTTATAATTAGTGCATTTCTAGATGCTGAGAAGTGGACACTGTGCTAGGGACAAGGGAGGAGGGAGTTTAATAACTATTTCATTATTTGACTGCATTGTTTCACCTTAAAATTTGAGCTGATATTAACCTCAGAAGTATTTCTCAGTAGGGCAGAGCACAATTTGAGCTTTGAATTTTTTTCTTTATATTTGATTTTATTTTTTTCCAATTACATGCAACGATAGTTGTTAACATTCATCCTTTTGCAAGCTTATGAGTTCCAAATTTTTCTAGCACCCTTCCTTCCATCCCCTCTCCTCTTGGCAGTGAACAATTTGGCATAATTTGTGCTTATACAATAGCGTTTAACAGCTTTCTATATTAGTATGTCACAAAAAGGAGAATTAGAAATTAGGGGGAAAATGTGAGAAAAAAACATTAAAAAGAATTTTTTCCTGTATGAGGATGTCATTTTCCATAACAAGTCTCTCAAGATTGTCCTTGATTACTGAACTGCTGAGAGGAGCTGCATTCAATATAGTTGATCTGTCTCACAATGTTACCATTAATATGTACAATGTTCTCCTGGTTCTGCTCACTTCATTCAACATGAGCTCATGCAAATCTTTCTAGGATTTTTTATACTCTAGATGCTCATGATTGCTTACAGAACAATAATACTCCATAACATTTATGTATCGTATTCTGTCCATCCATTCCCCAATTGATGAGCAGCATCTCCTCAGTTTCCAATTCTTTTTTTTTTAGGTTTTTCAAGGCAAATGGGGTTAAGTGGCTTGCCCAAGGCCACACAGCTAAGTAATTATTAAGTGTCTGAGACCGGATTTGAACCCAGGTTACTCTTGACTCCAAGGCTGGTGCTTTATCTACTACACCACCTAGCCACCCCTCAGTTTCCAATTCTTTATGCATCTTTTGAGTCTTGTCTTTGAAGGTCAAATTTTCTGTTCAGTTCTCGTCTTTTTATCAGGTAAGTTTGAAAGTCTTCTATTTCATTGAAAATTCGCCATTTTTCCTGAAAGAATATGCTGAATTTTGCAAGATAGCTGATTCTTGGTTATAATCCAATTTTTTTTGCATTCTGGACTATCATATTCCAGGCCCTCCTATCCTTTAATGTTGAAGTTGATAAATCCTGCATAATCCTAACTGACTCCCTAGTATTTAAAATGCTTCTTTTTGGATGCTTGCAGTATTTTCTCCTTTAACTGAGAATTCTGAAATTAGTCTACAATATTCCTTGGGGCTTCTATTTTGGAATCTTTAGTGGGAGTAATCAATTGATTCCTTCAAGGATTATTTTGTCTTCTTATTCTAGGATGTTAAGGCAGTTTTCTATGATAATTTCCTAAAAGATATGGTGCAGGCTCTTTTTCTGATCATGACTTTTAGGTAGACCAGAAATCCATAAATGATCTCTTCTGGATATATTTTTAGGTCGGTCATTTTTCCTAAGAGGTGCTTTACATTTTCTGTTTTATAGTTTTTTGGTTTTGTATAATGGAATCTTGGTGTTTCATATTTTCATTTGTCCACTTTTAATCTTTAGAGTTTTCTTTTCTTCAGTTAGCTCTTGGTTTTTTTCCAGTTGGTTAATATTACTTTTAGATGAAATGTCTTCCTTTTCCAGTTGTCAATTTTACTTTTTGATGAGTTACATTTATTTTCCATTTGGCTAATTTTACTTTTAAAGGCATTGTTTTCTTCAATTTTTCCTAATTCTCCTGCATGAGTCATTTCTTTTCTCAATTTTTCTTCTTCTTCACTTCTTTGGTGTTTGAAATTTTTTTGGAGTTCTTCCAAAAGGTCTATTTGGATTTGAGACTAATTCATAAACCAATTTGAGGCTTCACACATAGGCATTTTGTCACAGCTTTCTTCTTCTGAGAATAGTAGCTATCTATAGTTAGTTCTCTCTTTGTTTGGTTGGGGAGTGTTGCTCATTTTAATAAGGGTATAGTATGAAGTTTTGTTGTGTTGGGGGCCAGAGGTCTGGTCCCTGGCTTTCTGCTGTGGCATCTCAGGTGCTAGTAGTTTGTTCCCTGCTTTAGAGTTACCCAACCCAGTTCCCATCTCATTTTATTCTAATCCTAAACTGGAACACCAAATCAAGCCTGGCCTACAACAAGAGGCGCTTCCTAATTTTCACATTAAATACAAACCTACCCATTCTCTGGTGAAATTATTTAGAATTTATATATTACTCTGCACTTATCTTGCACTTATCTTTATATAAATTTCCCTTTAACTCTCCAAGGATAGAGATTATTTTGCTTTTATATTTGCATTCCTATCAGCTAGCATACTGCCTTGTAGGTGCTAAATTAATATTTGTTGATTTGAATTGAATCAAGTCAATATATGACCCTGTTTCTATTTGGGTCCAAATCCTTCAAGATAATGCAAAATAATACCATTGACAATATTTTCCTAATTTGTACCACTTTTGATACTGAGGAGCATAAGATCATTGAAGAGTTTTATCTATGATTTCTTCTGGTAAAATGAAAACATGACATTTAATTAAAATTATTGTAGTAGGCAATAGTTGTGTTCTTTCCCCTCAAGATTTTTTCTTGAAATTTCTTTGACTTCTACATAATTTTCATGGTCTGCCCCTAATTAGGAAAAGGTATGAGATGATTAGATTCAGAAAAGGAAACAGAATGAGATGTCAATGTGTTTTTCTCCCACTTGCAAAAAAAGACCCAAAAAAAGAGCACTGGCCCTGGAGTCAGGAGGACCTAAGTTCAAATCTAGCCTCAGACACTTAATAATAGCCTAGCTATGGAACCTTGGGCAAGTCACTTGGGCAAGTTAAACTTGGGTAAGTTAAAAAATATTTTGAAAAAAGAAGACTCATCCAAAGGTCCTGACTGTGTAGGAGACACATTAAAGCTCACTGACATTAAGTCAAGTCAATAAGCATTGAAGTGCCTGTTTATGGGCTAAGTCCTGGGGATATGAGAGAAGACAAAAAACAACATCTGTATGATCAATTTAATTATGGGGGGAGGAAAGCACTAATTGCTGGGTTAATCAATGATATAAGGGAGATAGTAGCTATAACTGGTGATTGGTATTAGAGAGAACACAGCAAAATGGGCCTCAAGCCAATAGCAATTGAAAAATAACCTACTGCTCTTCTGAGTTACTCCCTTAAAACTTAGGGCAGGGTGTCTTAACCCAAGGTTATTCAGAGGGGATACATGGTTTTTTGTTTAAAATATTTTAATAACTGTATTTTGATATATTTTCCTTTTTAATACTATGTGTTTTATTTTATTCATTTAAAAACATTTTTTTCCTGAGAAATGGGGTCTAGGCTTGAATGAATTGTCAAATGGGTAGCCATTATTTAGGAAGCCGTAAAAGGTTAAGGATCCCTAATGTAATGTAACTAACATGCCTAACTCTGAATGACCTGTCTCTTTAGTGCCAATAGCAGTTAAGAACTAGCAAAGTTTAATATGGCTACCCATAAAGCTCACATTCATTTGCTCATGGCATATGTCCATGTTATTTGCTTTTTTTTGGTAAGGCAATGGGGTTAACTGACTTGCCCAAGGTCACATGGTTAGGTAATTAAGTGTCTAAGGCTGGATTTGAACTCAGATCCTCCTGACTCCAGGGCCTGTGCTCTATCCACTGCACCACCTAACAACCCCACATGTCCATATTATTGCACAGGGTATGACCCAATCGTAAAAGGTCCTTCCCTTCCCCCTCCTCTTTTTTAGTCATATTTTATTAAAGATAAATTATCATGAAAATTAAATGTGAATGGTTACTATGACAGCAAAAATTTGACATTGATAAGTTTGTACTTTTAAGTAAGGACAGCTAGATGACATAGTTGATAGAGTGTTAGATCTGAAGTCAAAGAGACCTGGGTTCGAAACCACCATCAGGTACTAACCAATGGTACGACTCTGGGCAGGTCACTTAACACTGTTTCCCTAAATTGCCTATCTGTAAAATGAACAGGAAAAGGAAATGATAAACTACTTACTCTAGGATCTTTGCCAAGAAAACCCCAAAAATGGGGTCATGAAAAGTCAGACATGACTGAAATAGCTGAACAACAAATTTTTAAGTAGAGTTCCCAATATAAAAATAAAATCTTAAATTTCTTCACTTTAATAAAAACAAGGCTTTCATGATTGAGCATTTGCTGTATGTTCACTTTTAATAAAATTAAAAATAAAATCCCTGGATGAAAAACTTGCTGAAGTATGCCACATACACCTAATCAGAAGGATTCAGAGTCATAGTGAGATTGAATGTCTGGAGTGATTGCCCCCTCTCCTGACACATAGCTAAAAAGTTGTGTTTCTGACTTTGCTTGTTGATTGACTAATTCCTGAAATTAAAACCCAAGTCATGTGACTCCAGATCCAGACCTTATTCTATCCCAGATCCTCTAACCTGGATTGGCCTTTGTGTGATTCTCTGTTTTTTTTCATCTGTAAAGTGAAGGGAAATCTACGTACCCTACATACTTTTCCCATAGGTATAGATAGCATCAAATGAAAGAATGGAATTGATTAAGCAGAATGCCATATATGGTGGCATTGAGAACCAGAAATTAGAAGAAGGTCCAGTAATGTTCCTAAGAGTTGTATTCTATTCCTTCTGGTTGTCCATTCCCATGGATATTCAATCAGATAACTCAAGTAATCAGTGCTCTTTCAGAATGATCACAGCCCAAGCCCAGCCCAACTCTGCCCAGCCAGCCTGCTGTGTTATTATGCTTACTTATGGGTATGTAAAAACCTCTGATTTGAAGAATGTCAAGTATTACTTTGATTGGGGGGAAGGGAAAGGGAAAAGAAGAAAGTGGGAAAGGGAGTGGGAAAGTGAAATGTATGAAAGAAGGGAAATGGAACATCTGGAAAAAAATCATTTAAACCAACTAAAGCAATCTTAATCTGTGTGGGTACTGGTGTCTCAACTGCCAGATTATAAACTGTTTGGGCTGGCTGGAGATATTTTCTCAGACCACAGAAGTGGGGGGGGGCTAGAAACTATAATCAGCTGAGGACAATAAACTCAGACTCTCAGAAATGGAAGAAACCTTCAAGAATAGAATAGAGATTGGCAGAGTGGGAAGAGAGCAAAGAAATCATTTGATCCAATGGACTCATTTTATATAGAAGAATGTGATCATTGAGTAAATGAATCAAATCACCCCACTGCACTTAATGTAAGTGATAAAATGGTCAATTAATTTATCAAGAGAAATCACAGGTTTTAGACTAAGTGTGGAAAAAGTTCTTTGAAACCTTTTAGATAAAATGAAATGACAGCCAGATAGAAAGTCTCTTCCAATTAGTTTAGGGATACTCTAGGCCCTTATAGAAAAGCATCAAGCTGGAATTGAAGTGTTCCAACCAATAACAAACCCAAAGAAAGAGCATCACAAGAAAACCTGTGAAGAGGAATAGTCTTGGTAAGGAGAGAGGTCTTCACTTTGATCTTGCTCTCAGTCTTCTTATTACTGTCCTTGCACTCTTTTTGCCTAGAGGAAGACCTTGCAAGCTTCAAAGAAACATGGATGTTCTAGTAGTTCTCCCAGATTAAGTGATGTCAGTGTCCCCATTGTGAATCAAGGATGGGCTGGGCAGTGATTCATGGTTTCACAAGGAACCTGCAAAGAAACTGTACCATGCTTATGGGGAATTTCTTGAACATCCCACATATGGGAGGAAAGGATTTCCATTAACTAAGAGCTGTAAATTACCCCTTTCCTTATTAAGTGTTCTTACTGTTTCAGCCTAATAAATATCCTTCTTTGAAAGTTGCTTAAGGTTCTTGATCAGAATGATTCTCAACTGATAATTAGTGGAGAAGCAGTCTCAATGACATTAGATAATCACCCTGACTCCTCAGGGTTGTTCCTAGAAATGGAATATAAAACTTTACTACAGAATCCAAGACGTATTTGTGAAAGTGGGAGATGGAATAAGGATCTCAGAATTCATAAGAGATATAAATAAATGAGTAAACTGAGACCAAAGAAAAAGTGGCCAAACGATACAGCAATATAGTGGTAGAACATTACTCATTCTCCTGAGTCCCAGAATTTTCTTCAACAGACATTGAATTGTAGAGTCCTACCGATCAAAATTCCAAACTATTACTTTAATGAATTAGAAAAAATTGTAAGTAAATTCATATGGAGAAATAAAAAGTCAAGAATTTCCAGAGATTTAATTTAAAAAGTACAAAAGAAGGTGGCTTGTCCCTACCAGATATAAAATTATATTATAAAGCATCAGTCATCAAAACTGTCTGGTATCAGCTAAGAAATAGAATGGTGGATCAGTGGAATAGACTAGTTGCAATAGCAGGAAATGATTGTAGTAATCTGTTGTTTGATAAACCCAAAGAATTTGGAATAAAAATTCTCTCTTCGATAAAACTGTTGGGAAAATTGAAAGTGAGTATGGCAGAAACTTGGATTAGACCAACACCTCACACCCTATACCACGAAAAGATCAAAATGGATACAGGATTTAGACATAAAAACACGAATATAAGCAAACTAGGAGATCAAGGAATAGTTTACCTGTCAGATCTATGGAAAGGTAAGTAGTTTGTGACCAAGGAAGAGATGGAGAACATCAATAAAAACAAGCTAGATGATTTTGAATGCATTAAGTTAAAAAGCTTTTGCACAGACAAAACCAGTGTAACCAAGAACAAAAGAAATGTAGTAAATTGGGAAACAATATAGTTTAGTTTAGGAAACAAACTAGTATTTCTGACAAAGGACTCATTTCTAAAATACATAGAGAATTGACTTAAACTTATAAATGTAGTAAACAGGGAAACAAGTTTTACAAATAGTATTGCTAATAAGGGACTAATTTCTAAACTATATAGAGAACTGAGTCAAATTTAGGAAATAACCATTCCCCAATTGACAAATAATCAAAGGATATGCAAAGGCAATTTACAAATGAGGAAATCAAAGTAATCCATAGTCATATGAAATTATTAGAGAAATGCAAATTAAAGCATCTCTGAGGTACCACCTCATACCTCTCAGACTGGCCAAGATGACCAGAAAGGAAAATGATCATTGTTGGAAGGGATGTGGGAAATCTGGGACACTAATACACTGTTGGTAGAGCTGTGAACTCATCCAACCTTTCTGGAGAGTAATTTGGAATTACGTCCAAAGAGCAACAAAAATGTGTATACCCTCTGATCCAGAAATACCACTACTGGATCTATACCCTGAAGAGATGATGAAAGAGGGTAAAAACCTCACTTGTACAAAAATATTCATAGCAGCCCTGTTTGTGGTGGCAAAGAATTGGAAATTAAGTGAATATCCTTCAAAAGGGGAATGGCTTAGCAAACTGTGGTATATGTATGTCATGGAACGCTATCGTTCTATTAGAAACCAAGAGGGATGGGAATTCAGGGAAGTCTGGAAGGATTTGCATGAACTGATGATGAGCGAGATAAGCAGAGCCAGAAGAACATTGTACACCCTATCACCCAACATGGGGGCGATCATCAATCTTAATGGATTTGCTCATTCCATCAGTGCAACAATCAGGGACAATTTGGGGGTATCTGTGATGGAGAATATCATCTATATCCAGAGAACAAATTGTGGAGTTTAAACAATGACTAATGACTATTATCTTTAATTTTTAAAAAATGTTATCTTATATAATTTTGCTATCTCTTATAATTTATTTTTCTTCCTTAAGGATATGATTTCTCTCTCATCACATTCAAGTTAGACCAATGTATACCATGTAAAAAATGTAAAGAGTAACCGACTGCCTTCTGTGGGAGGCGGGGCAAGGGAAGTGAGATTAGAGGGAAAATCGTAAAATTCAAAATAAATAAATAACTTTTAAAAAAACAGTGGTTGGGTTGAAAACATCTACAGTGAAAAGGTGACTTTGCTACTCTACCATTCTTGAGATTTAGATCTTCATAGGGTGCTAGAAGTAGCACTGGAAATTTAGAAGAGGTGTTTGGATACCACAGATCTGTAGATCTGTACCTCTAAAAGGCATAGCAGGTTTGGATGACCCTGGTTTTCTGCCTAAAACAGAGTCTCAGTGCTACTAGAAGCCATTTGCTGCCCATGTCCCACCCTATGAGGTACAGGATGACTGGCAACTATATATCTGAGCTCCTCATGTATGAGTTCATGTATTCACCTATGGGACAGAATCTTCATTTCAAAGAAGAAAGGGGTAAAGGGAAGTGAGATGTTATGTACTTAGTGCTGGTTGGTTTGAGGAGGTTTGTTAAGGGTTGAGCGGGGGAGAGGGGAAGAAATCATTCAGCATAGAGAATTTGGGCATACCGAGGGTTCTTCGAGTATAAATATTGATTAGTAACCTAGAAGGCTCCTTAGAACGTATACCAAAACATAAGAATTGGGCAAGCCATTTGAAAATAAAAAATAGAAGATCAGAACTAGAAGGGATCCTAAAACAAAGAACATGGAAGTTAGAGTTGAAGAGGTCTCTGCGACAGAAAAAGGAAAAGTTTAGAGCTGGAAGGCGCTCTCCTCCCCACCAAGTCTTTCCTGTGCTCTCCATTACCTAAGATGGAAGTGATCTCTCTTCACCTCAGGTTTCTCATAGTAATTTGGCTTGCCCTCTCATATGCAAATCACAAAGTGCCTTGCATAAATTGGGGCACCTAGTGTCATAGAAAGGGTGCCAATGACATGACCTGAGCTTTCATAAAGCCCCAGTCATTAACTGGCTCTGACATCATGTCCAGAGCATTTATCTCTCTGGGATCCGTATTCTTCATTTGGCAAAAGGGGATAATAATGCTTGTTCTACCTCCCTGTGGTTCTGAGGAAAGTGCTTTGCAAATTACAAGTGCTCTAGAAATTGGAGCTATTACAGTTATTATTGTGTTTGCCTTTTCCCCATTCGAATAAAATATTTCAACATTGTATTTTTAAAAGAACACAAAGGCTCTCGGATTTTGTAGAGCCTCTAAGGATGTCTTTTTAAAAATCAGCTTTTTGTAGGGAATAGCATCTAAGTCAGGAAGACCTGGGTCAAGTCCTACCTCAGATCCCTACTGATCATATGACACTGGGCAAGTCATGTTACCTGTAAGGACGCCAAGCAATACAGGGAAGATGCCAACTTGTATTACTAGAAAGGGTTTCTTCATCAAACCAATGAAGTCATTGCTTATAAAACAAACCAAAGAAAAGGCATGTTAAAAAAAATAGTTCAGGAAAAAAAAATGTTAGGAAGGAATGGGAATATGTGGGGAGAACACAGGGTCACTAAGATAGCAAAGTAAATTTTATTTTGTAATAAATACACAGAGAAGAGCAAAATAAATTCCTGTACTTGCCATATCCAAAAGAGTATGTGTCATTCTACACTAAGTCCACTACTTCTTTGTCAGGAGGTGGATGGCATGCTCCCTCATCAGTACTTTGAAATTATAGTTGGCCATTGAATTGCCTGGAATTCTTAAGTCATTCAAAGTTGTTGTCTTTCTAATGTCATTGTTGAATAAATTGTGCTCTCAGTTCTGCTAATTTCACTCTACATCAGTTTCTACAATTCTTCCTTGGTTTCTCTGAAATCATCCCTTTTAAAAAAATTTAGATAGATAGATAGATAATTAATACTTTGTTTGTACATGTCATTCATTTCTAGTTATACTGCACCTACCCAACACCATCCTACTCCAACTCAGGAATCTCAGAAATGAATCCTCATTGTAATAATAATAACACCAACATCAAAATCAAGCCAAAACACTTTCAAAAACTACAATAACATTATGGACCAAATTCTGCCCTATACTTGAAACCCTTGCCTCTCTCCTGTGAAGAGGATATGTTTTAAGATATTTTTTTTCCCTTTAGAACCAACATTGGTTTAAAATACAATTTCCAAGAGATTAGTTTGACTTAAGTGTTCTGTTTTCCAGTTTTCATTGTATTTTTTCTCTCCATGTAAAAACAATTTCTAACATTCTTTTTTTTTAATTTTGAGTTCCAAATTCCTTTTTCTCCCAACTTCATCTCCCCCTCCTTGAAAAGGCCATTTGCTATAGATTATTATATATGTGCAGTCATGCAAAACATATTTCCATATTAGACATATTGAAAAAGGAAATCAAGAATAAAAAAAAGAAAGGAAAAGAAAGTTTTAAAAAGCAAGCTTTGGGGGCAGCTAGGTGCCACAATGGATAGAACACCTGCCCTGGAGTCAGGAGGACCTGAGTTCAAATCCGACCTCAGACACGTAAAAATTACCTATCTGTGTGACCTTCGGGAAGTCACTTAACCCCATTGCCCTGAAAAAAAAAGTAAAAAAGAAAAGCAAAACAAAACAAATAAAAAGCAAGCTTTGACTTTAATGGATTTGCCCATTCCATCAGTGCAATAATCAGGGACAATTTTAGGGTATCTGTGACAGAGAAAGCCATCTGTATCCAGAGAAAGAACTGTGGAGTTTAAACAAAGACCAAAGACCTTCAATTTAAAAAAAAAAGTTGTCTTATGTACCACATAATATTTCTATCTCTGATATTTTATTTTTCCTCAAGGATATGACTTTTCTCTCAATACATTCAATTTGATTAATGTATAGCATGGAAACAATGTAAAGATTATCAGACTGTCAGACTGCCTTCTGTGGGGGGAAGGAAGGGGGGGGAAATTGTAAATTTCAAAACTTTACTAAAAAATGATAGAACCTACTATTGTATCTAATTGGAAAATAAATAAAATATTTACTAAAAATAAACAAATTAAATGTATGCTTTAGTCTGCACTTAGACTCTATAATTTCTTCCTCTGGAGGCATATAGAATTTTTCATTCTAAGTTTTTTGGAATTGTTTTGGATCACTGTATTGCTGAGAAGCCATTCACAGCTAATCACCATAAAATATTGCCATTCCTGTGCACATTGTTCTCCTGGATCTGCTCATTTCACTTTGTATCACATCATGTAAGTCACCTCAGTTTTTATGAAATCATCTTATTCATCATTTCTTAGAGCATAATAGTATTTCATCACAATCATATAGCATTGCTTGTTCAGTCAGGGCCCAATTGATGGACTTCCTCTCAATTTCCAGTTCTTTGCCAACGCAAAAAATTTGCTATAAATATTTTTGGACATGTATGTTCTTTTCCTTTTCCTTTTCCTTTGATCTCTCTGTGATACAGACCTAGAAATGAATATTGTATCAAAGAGTATACAATTTGATTGCCCTTTGGGAATAGTTCCAAACTGTTTCCCAGAATGGTTGGATAAGTTCACAACCCCACCAAGAATGTATTAATAATCCCAATTTTCCCATATCCCCTCCAACATTTATCATTTTCCTTTTGTATAATAATAGTCCATCTGATAGGTATGAGGTGATACTTCAGTGTTATGTTCATTTGCATCTCTCTAATCAATGGTGATTTAGAGTATTTTTTTCATATTTTTTCTTTGAAAAACTGTTCATAATCTTTAACTATTAGTTGGGAAATGATTTCTATTCTTATATATTTGAATCAGTCCTCTATATATTTGTGAAATGAGGCCCTTATCATGGAAACTTGCTGTAAATTTTCCCCCTAGTTTCTTACTTTCCTTCTAATCTTGATTGCATTCTGTTTGTGCAATATATCTTTGAATTTAAGGTAATCAAAATGATCATTTTACATCTTGTAAAACTCTCTATCTCTTTTATGGTCATTAATTCTTTCCTTATCCATAGATCTGGCAGGTAAAATACTTAATGCAACCATAATTTGCTTATATCACCTTTTGTAGCTAAATTGGGTACCTAGGTTCTTCCAAACTTTATAGCTTTTTCCAGTTTTTCCAACAATTTCTGTCAGACAGTGAGTTTTTATTGCAAAAGTTTGTAACTACCATTTATCAAATGGGCATTTATTAAATACTAGATTACAATGGTCATTTAATACTGTGTGTTGTGTACCAAATCTATTCCACTGATTCACCACTGTATTGCTTATCCAGTACCAGATTATTTTGGTGATTACAGTTTTATAATAAAACTTGAGATCTGGTACTGATAGACCACATTCACATATTTTTCATTGATTCCCTTGATATTCTTGACCTTGTTCTTCCACATGTATTTTGCTATTATTACTTCTAGTTCTACAAAATAATTTTTAGGTCATTTAATTGGCATGGTACTGTATAAATAAATTTAGGTAAAATTTTAATTTTTATTATAGTGACCTGGTCTACCCATGAGCAATTAATCTTTATTCAGTTGTTTAGATTTGACTTGATTTGTATGAAAAGTGTTTTTTAATTGCATCCATATAATGCCTGGGTTTGTCTTGGGAGATAGATTTACAAATAATTTACCTTGTCTGCAGCTATTTTAAATGAAATAACTCTATCTCTTGCTGATGAACTTGGTAAGGTATACAAATGTATTTTTTTTAGGTTTTGTTTTTTTTGCAAGGCAAATTGGGTTAAGTGGCTTGCCCAAGGCCACACGGCTAGGTAATTATTAAATATCTGAGGCCAGATTTGAACTCAGGTACTCCTGACTCCAGGACCAGTGCTCTATTCACTGCACCACCTAGCCGCCCCCAAAGTATAGAAATGTTAATGATATAACTACTTATCATTTTAAGTAAAGCTCCTTTTGTCCTGTTCTTTCTAATGCCTTTAATACGAGTTAGTGTTGTATCTTGTCAAAATCTTTTCCTTTATCTCTTGAGATCATCATATAGTTTTTGTTGGTTTTGTGACTGATAAGTTTATCTACTTCTGAACCAGCCTGACATCCCTTTAATAAATCATAGTGTATGACCTTTATGATATGTTGTAATCTTCTTGCTAATATTTCATTTAAAGCAACAATATTCATTATGAAATTGGTCTATAGTTTTCTTTCTGTTTTTGCTCTTCCTGATTTAGGTATCAGCACCATATTTGTTCCTTAAAAAGAATTTTGCAGAACTCCTAGTAGTTTAGGTAGTATTGGAATTCATTATTCCTTAGATATTTGGCAGAATTCACTTGTGAATTTATCTGGTCCTGGGGATTACTTCTTAGGAAACTCATTGATAACTCATTCAATTCCTTTTTCTAGAATAGGATTAGTTAAGTATTCTATTTCCTCTCCTGTTAAGCTATGCAATATATATTTTTGGAAATATCCATCCATTAGATTGCTAAATTTATTGGCATATATTTGGGCAGGATAACTCCTAATTACTTTAATTTCCTTTTCATTGGTGGTAAATTCACCCTTTTCATTTTTTTATACTTGTAATTGGGTTTTTGTCTTTTTTTCCATCACATTAACCAATAGTTCATCTTTTTTAATTTTTTTTCATAAAAGTAGCTACTAGTTTTATTTATTAGTTCAATGATTTTCTTCATTTCAATTTCATTAATCTCTACTTGGTTTGTCAGAATTTCCAAATTTTAATTGGAATATTTTCTCTCTGATCTGTGAGCTCTAGAATTTGACTATGATATTCTTGGGAGCATTCATTTTCAGATCCCTTTCAGGAGGTGATCAGTGAATTCTTTCCATTTCTATTTTGCCCTCTAGTATAAGATCAGGGCATGGAAAGACTTACATGAACTGAGGCTGAGTGAAGTTTGCAGAGTCAGGAGAATATTGAACACATTGTAAAAGCAACATTGTGTGATAATCAACTATGATGAACCTAGTTCCTCTCAGCAATAATGTTCAAATAAATTTCAAAAGACTTGTGATGGAAAATGTCATCCACATCCAGATAAAGAACTATGGAGTCTGAATGCAGATAGAAGCATATGATTATGACTTCACTTTTATTTGTGTTTTGTTTTATTCTTTCTTGCGATTTTCTGCTTTGTTCTGATTCTTCTTTCATGACATAACTAATATGGATATTTGTTTCACATGATTGTACATCCATAACCTATATCGGATTGCTTGTCCTCTTGGGGAGGGGGGAGGGAAGAGGAGAGAGAAAAATTTGGAACTGAAAGCTTTATTAAAATAAATTTTGGAGACTATTTTTACATGTGAATAAAATAAAATAGTATTAAATGGAAAAAAACAAAATGCACAACAACGTCAGTGTTTCACAATAGCTTAGACATTTTTGATGCTTTTCCTCATAATAACACACAATTTTGAAAAAGGCCTTCCTTTCAATTCACTTTTAAAAGATAAAGTTGATTATTTTTGTAACAAAAAAAGAACACCTGGGCAATTTTCTTTGAAAATTTCTTGAAATATGTTGACTAGATTGATTTATATCATGATTTTCAGGTAGTCCAATAATTTTTAAACTATTTCTTCTGGATCTATTTACCAGATCAGTTGTTTTGCCAATGAGACATTTTGCATAGTCTCCTACTTTTTCACAGGAGTTTTATTACTTCTTGATTTCTCATAAAGTCATTAACTTCCATTTGCTCAAAACTAATTTTTAAGGAATCATTTTCTTTAGTGAGCTTTTGTACTTCTTTTTCCATTTGGCCAATTCTACTTTTTTAAGGATCTCTTATTTTCCGTGGATATTTTTTTGCCTTTTTTTTTTTTTACTATTTGGCCAATGCTGTTTTTTAAGTTTTTTGATACTCGTAATTGGGTTTTTGTCTTTCTTTCCATCAAACTAACCAATAGTTTATCTTTTTTATATTTTTTCACAAAATTAGCTACTAGTTTTATTTATTAGTTCTATGCGTTTCTTCAATAAAAATGCTGTTCTTATTTTCTGAGGCCTTCTTTACCAAATTATTGACTTTTTTACATAATTTTCTTGTATCTCATTTCTTTTCCCATTTTTCTTCTACCTCTCTTATTTGATTTTTAAATCCTTTGTATAGTTTTCTAAGAATGCCTTTTGGTCCTGTGACTAATTCACATTTTTCTTTGAATCTTTGCATGAAGCTGTTGGCTTCTTCTGAGTTTGTGTTTTAGCCTTTCCTGTCACATTAGCAACTTCTTATGGTCAGGTTCTTTTTTTGGGGGCGGGGGCTGCTTTTTTACAGCCTATTTCTTTACTTATACCTTCATGTTAAAGTTGAACTCTATTCCCAAGTTAGAGGGGACATCTGTCCCAAGTTTCAGGTTTTTTGTACTGCTGTTTTCAGAGCTAATTTCTGTGAGTCTTTCAGTTTTTCCAAGGTGTTATGATATCAGGAGAACTGTGGTCAATGTCTACAGTCACTGTGTCTGTACGATTACAAACACTCTATACAAGCTCCTGTTCCCTTTTGACTACAAGGCTATTACTCCTTATGTCCCTCAAAAGGTGACTCATGACCCTGCTCTCCTAGTGTGTTGGTTCTCTTTTCTGACTTGGACCCAAACCAGATCCCTGTTCCCTTGTGAGTGATCCCAAATATTTTTTTCACTTTATAACTGTGACTAGGGTTCTTCTTCTCCTACAGCCACAAGAACTAGTGTACCAGTGCTCCTCTTCACCCTGAGAATGTGATTCAGTGTGTGTCTAATACTATACCCAGTATCCAGAAAGGTTTCCATGTAATGTTTTTCTGATTGGTTGTCCTCTTATATTCTGCAGACTGAGATCCTAAAGTTGCTGTCACCTCCAAGGTCTGCATCTGGCCTGCCAGGGCCCAACCTGTGCTGACCTGTGCTCCAGACCTGACTAGTGGGACAAGCCTTTCCTGATGATCTCTTAAGTTGTCATGGGCTGGAAAATTGCTTTAGCTCATCCTTTTATTTATTCTTCAACTCCAGAATTCAATTTGAGGGGGTATTTTAAATTTGTTTGGAAAGGAATTTGGGAGAGTTCAGGTAATTATCTGCCTTTACCATCTTAGGTCAAAATATCTTTTTAAGGCTATTGCTCCAATATTCCATTATAATTCCATTATATGATTATATTCCTTTATAATTTGTTCAACTGTTCGTCAACAAAATGGCTTTCTCCTTAGGCTTCTAGCTCTTTGCTACAACAAAGATGGTGGTTGTACATATTTGGGGGGCCTTTGGGTTCTTTCCTCTTTGCTTTCTTTGAAGTATAGGACTATTGGTGGTATCACTGGGTTAAATGATATGCACAATTTAGTGACTTTTGAGGTATACTTCCAAATTGCTTTCTTGAATGTAGACCAATGCACAGATTCACCGATAGCGAACTAGTATGCCTCTTTTCCATGCCACTGCAGTAACTGGCATTTTCCTTTTTTTATCATCTTTGCAAACCTGATGGGTATGATGTAGAATGTCAGAGTTCTTAAATTTTCATTCTCTAGTTATTAGAGATCTGGATTATTTTTCTTATGATTGTTGATTTCTTGGATTTCTTTTAATTACCTGTTTCTATCCTTTGATCATTTATCTAGTGAAGAATGGTTCTTGTTCATATAAAAGATTCAATTCCTTATAGAGCTTGGATATGAGACCTTTTCAAAGAAATTTTCCTCATATTTCCCAGTTAATTGTTCCTTTCTAATTTTAGTTGTCTTGGTTTTGTTTGTGTGAACTTTTTTTAATTTTATGAATTGAAAAGTTTTCATTTAATTTTCTTTGATCTTCTCTCTCTCTTGTTTAGTCATGAATGTTCTCTTTTTTCTCCTTTTTTAAGAGTTCTTTTTCATTTTAAACTTAAATACAAAATAAGAAAAGGAAAAAATTGCCATGTGTCCAGCAGAACATAAGAGGGGATTCACAATATAAAGCAATGTTTCCATTTCAAGAAAGCCTATATAATATATGCTACATATTGTGTTAAAAATTGTTCATCTTTGCTTCCTTGTAGGCTTTTTTCTTCCATGTACTTTTTACTTTATTTTTCTCCTCCCTCCGTAAGAAAGATAAAATTAAGCATGATTCATATACATATATAGAGAGCGAGAGATACACATATGTATATATATTTGTATCTACACACATATATACATACATACACACACATTCACATAGATACATATAGACATATATATTCATAGATATCTATAATCAAACACATATATATCCATATGCATTCATAAACATATATGAATGCTCTCTTTCTCCACAGTTAAGAGAGACATTTTCTTCCTTGCTCCTCTGATTTGTTTATAATGTGATAGATTATACTTAAGTCATGTACCCATTTGAAGCTTCTCTTGGTATATAGTGTGAGATATTGATTTATAACTGATTTCTGCCAGCCTGCTACATAATTTTTCCAGTAGTTTTGTCAAATAATGAGTTTTTATGCAAGTAGCTGTGAATTTTGAATTTATCAAATATTATATTAGATGGTGGCTTTTATATTCCTTGAATTTTCTACTTATAATCAGAACAAAATAAGAATTTATTTTGGTTTTGTTTGGTTTTTGACTCCTCTCCTCTTTGATTTTTAAGATTCTTTCATGACATTTTGGAATTTATTTTTTTTTTATTAGTTGTCTTTTTAGAATTTTTTTAGTTATGTTCCTAGTTCATTGATCTGTTCTTTATCTCCTATTGATGAATGCATTTAGAAATATAAATCTAGGGGTGGCTAGGTGGTGCAGTGGATAGAGCACCAGCCCTGGAGTCAGGAGTACATGAGTTCAAATCTGGCCTCAGACACTTAATGATTGCCTAGCTGTGTGGCCTTGGGCAAGCCACTTAACCCCATTGCCTTGCAAAAACCTAAAAAAATTAAAAAAAATTAAAACATTGAAATATAAATCTTCCCCCCTCAAGACTAATTTAACTGTATCTCAACAGTTTTAGTGTCCTGTGATTTTTTTTTATGAAATGTTCCATTGTCTCTGTGATTTGTTCTTTTACCATCAATATATTCAGTATTAAATTATTCTGTCTTCAGTTATTCTTTAATATTTTCTTTAAATGCCAATATTGAAAATGATTTGCAATTCAAAAATGTTTCAAAAAAGAATGACTTATTTACAAGTTGAAGATAAAAAATGAAGATACAATATAAGGAGACATTCTGAGAATCATTGTTCAAAGAAAATATAGCAAAATCAATACTTGTGAAAACTGTGCTTTATAATTCTGATCAAGAAAATTGCTCAAATGTAATTGAAATAGAAAGCAAAGTAATACAATACATAGATCACTAATAGAGAAAAAGACTCAAATCTAATCCCCCCCAAAAAATGACAAAGCTTTAGAATTCCATTCTTAACAACAAAATTATAGGCAATCAGGAATAGGCTTTTCATTTACCAAAGAGAAACAATTCAAATCACCTCAACCAAAAGATGAAAAGTGAAATTATATTTAGAAAAGCAAAGAAGATGAATTTCCCCCCCAAAATAGCATTCTATAGGGTTTAATTTAATCCTCAATAAATATAAACAGACTACTAATAACAGTTTTATTAAACATCTACTATGTAGCAGATATTGTGTTAAGTGCTTTATAAATATTATCTCATAGCTTCACAATAACCCCGGGAGGTAGGTGTTAATTGTTGTCCACATTTCATAGTGACAACTGAAGAAAGAATCTGAAAGGATTAAACTCAGAGAGAGAGAGAGAGAGAGAGAGAGAGATAAAGAGAGACAGAGAGAGAGACAGAGAGAGAGAGACAGAGAGGATATTATAAGGAAGAAAAAACAAAATCCAATAATATGCTGCGCACAGGAAACTTATAGAATGAAAATGAGATGTAAGAATTAATTTATTTTGATTCAGGTGATTTCTCAAAAGCAGGAACTCTACTCATAATTTCAGGTAACATAAAAATAATAACATTATTAAAAAAGATAAGGGCACCAAATGAAATAATGAAATTATTTTCAAATGAAAATCAAATGAAAAGTTACAATGAAAAATATCATTACTAGATACACACACACAGAATAGTAGCTATGTTTTTTTAAACTAATCAAATTACAAAAATCATTGAAATTGTAGAAGAATTTCTAATTCTTTCAGAGCTCAATAAATTTAGTAGAAATGTAAAGAAAGTAGAAAAATATAAAGCTGAATAAAACTATAAAAAAGCATATGAAAAAGCCTGGAATGTACTTCTCCATTCCTTTCATCTCATAGAATACTCTCTTCCTTTCTACTGAAAATTTTTCTTTATTCACTCCCACCAGTGTTAGTGCCCTTCTTCCCTAATGACAATGTATTTAACTCTATTCATTTTGTATTTATTCTGTGAGAGGTTAACATGGCATTAGAGATAAATAACTAGTCTTGGAGCCAAGTAAAGCCGTGTTCAAGTCTGCTTCTGACAAATATTAGCTCTGTGATTTTGTTTAACATCTCAGTGCTCTGGGCAACTCTCTAAGATTCTAGACAGCTGAGAAAGAGTCTTATAAAGGAGGTCCTTATCTAAATCAATGAAATCACTGTTTCAGGCCCTATCTTCTATCAGAGGTGTGCTGGTAAAATGTTTAACAACCAGCAAACACTACAAATTCAAACGATGTACTATTTTTTGATTGTCTAGACTTAAGGAAAATGATGAAGAAAATGTTAGTGATGCAAATTCAACTTAAAAGTGCATCTTAGTTTTCATCTCTTTTGATCATTTTCCACTAGGGCAAATGCTTGTTCTTATATATTTCAACAAGTTTATATATATATTTTGTTTATAAGAAGTTTGTCATCTAATTGTTCTTCAAAGATTTTTCTCAGTTAACTGCTTTCCATTTGATTTGAGTTATCTTGATTTTGTTTGTGCACAAGTTTCCAATGTTTTGTAATCAAACATTTTTATTCCTTATCCATAGTTATGAAAGTTCTCTATATTCTCCTTTACTTTTTTAATGATGTGAGTTTTTATCTCTAAATAATACATTGATTTAGAGCTCATTGTCATATATAAGATATTTACTGAGCTGATTTCTGCCATACTGTTTTTCGGTTTTCCCTGTAATTTTTGACAAATAGTGAATCCTTTCTTCAGTAGCTGGGGTCTTTGGGTTCCACCAACACTAAGGTCACCTACATCTATGTTTTTCTAAGTCTTGCATTCTTAATTTGTTCCCTGATCAACATTTCTGTTTTTAATAAATTTTTAGAATTTTTAAATTTTTTAAATGACATCTAATCTGAGATCTGATATAGATAAAGCCCCCTTCTGTGCTACTTCTTTTAATCATTCCAGTAAATACTTGATCTTTTGTTCTCCAGATGATTTTATTATTTTTTTAGTTCTATGAAAATTACTTTCTAGAAAATAATTTGAGATTATTCAAATAAAGTGACCAAAATGCCCATACTATTTGACTCAGCTATTCCATCACTAGGCATATACTCCAAGGTCATTAATAAAAAGAAAGGCTCCATATGCACTAAAATATTTATAGTAGAACATTTTGTCATAAAAAGAATGGGGGGGGGCGGCTAGGTGGCGTAGTGTATAAATCATGGGCCCTGGAGTCAGGAGTACCTGGGTTCAAATCCGGTCTCAGACACTTAATAATTACCTACCTGTGTGGCCTTGGGCAAGCCACTTAACCCTGTTTGCCTTGCAAAAACCTAAAAAGAAAAAAAAAAACAAAGAATGGGAAGCAAAGTAGGTATTCATTGATTGGGGAATGGCTGAACAAATTGTGGTCCATGAATGTCATGGAATATTTCTGTACTCTAAGAAACAATAAACGTGAAAAAGAAGATTAGAAAAAAATTCAATTTAACTGATGCAAATTGAAAAAAGCAGAGACCTTGTCTGGTGGCTTGATTGTAATCTGCTGCTCAGGAGGCAGAAGACAATGAATTGTTTGAGCTTGGGTGTCCTGAGTTACAGTGGGCCTAAAGTTGATCTGACATCTCCCTGTCTAGCACCAATGGCATGAGCCCCCAAGAGCAGAGGTCTACTAAGCTACCAAAGGAGAGGCCCACCAGATCACTTCAGAGAAGGTGAAAGCCTCTGGGTCAACAATTAGTAGTATCTGACCCATCAGTGGCTGCTATACTTCTAGCCTGGGGGAAGGAAGGAAGGAAGGAAGGGAGGGAGGGAGGGAGGGAGGAAGAGAAAAAGAAAGAACAAAAGGGAGGGAAGGAGAGAGGGAAATAATATTATGCTTAAAGGTACCATAGATGAGTCAATTTCCATTCTTAACACATAAGTCCAGTTATATGCCAATAACATGTAAAGCACTGGATGAATACTTTAAAAAATATAAAAATACTCAAACTAAAAGAACAGGAGGACCTGAGTTCAAATTTGACCTCAGATACTTAATATACCTAGCTGTGTGACCTTGGGCAAGTCTCTTAACCCCATTGCCTTGGCAAGGAAAAAAACCTTCAAAAGCAGTCTGGCAGAAATTAGTTTAGACCGGTATTCACACCATATAATGCAATAAAAATAAATTTGGAACTACCAAAAAACTCCCTCAGGTCTTGATTGTTATGTAAGTAAATTATATCAAGCATTGATATATCAAACATTATAATAATTCATGAGAATAGAAGCACGGTATCTTGGGAAGAATGTTAAGTTTAGAAGCAGAAGACTTTAGTTCAAATCCTGACTCAAAATTATTAAGGGTAGCTAGATGGCACAGTGGAAAAAGCACTGGTCTTGAAGTCAAGAGGTTTTGACTGGTGGCATGTCTGTAGTCTCTGCTGTTCAGAAGGCGGAAGAAGGAGTTGGATTGGAGTTCGAATCCAGCTGTGTCACCTTAATTCTGAATGCCTCCCATCCAGAGCTATTTCCAGTTACCCTGATTCATATCTGGCTACTGGAACCAGATGGCTCTGGAAGAGAAAATTAGTCTGGTGACTTAGCACAGCACCTACTCATTCAAATCCAATTCATGTGCTTGTCATGGCATCACCTCCCCTGATGTCATGGTCTTCTTTGAGAATGTAGGACAAACATAATTATTTATTTTTATTATCATTATTATTACTTATTACAACAGTTCATTGTAAGCAAAAACACGAAAATCAGGGATCCTATGAAACTTCTATGATATAAAAATGGTCTTCACAAAGAAAGAAAACTATAGACAAAAATTTTTAATGAACATTGATATGAAAATATTAAATAAAATATCAACACAGAAATTATAACAACATATTAAAACAGCACATATGATAGACTGTGTTTATACCAGGAATGAAGGGTTGATTCAATGTAAGGTAAACTATAAAATATATTATTTTCAGTCGTTTCATTTTGCCAATCTTTGTGACCCCATTAGGGGTTTAGTTTGCCCTTTCCTTCTCCAGCTCATTTAAAAGATAAGGAAACTAAGGCAAACAGGGTTAAGTGACTTGCATAGGGTCACACAGCTAGTACATGTCTGAGGTCACATTTTTAACTCAGGTCTTCCTGCCTCCAGGCTCAATACTCTATCCACTTTGATAGAGGATTTGGCCACCCCAAACAAGAAAAAACAAAGGGAAATGATAATTCTAAACACAGAGGAAAGCAAATCATTCTGCAGATGATAAGATGTTCTCTTTGGAGTCCCCTAAAGATTCAACTACAATATTAAAGCAATAACTTCAGCAAAATTAATGTAATTCTACAAAAAAAATCACTTTTCTGGATACTACCAATAAAACCCAGCAGGAAGAGATGGAAAGATAAATTCTGTTAAAAATAACTAGATAGGGCAGCTAGGTGGTGCAACGGATAGAGCGCCAGTCCTGGAGTCAGAAGTACCTGAGCTCAAATCCAGCCTCAGACACTTCATAATGACCTAGCTGTGTGGCCTTGGGCAAGCCACTTAACCCCGTTTGCCTTGCAAAAACCTAAAAAAAACCAAAAAACTAACTAGATAGTAAACAAAATTCTAGGAGTCTATCTGCCAACAAAACATATTTATATACTACCAATATATAAATAAAACTACTAAACAGAAATAAAGATAGTCAAATAATATGAGAAATAGTGACCCTAGACAAGACATTTAACTCTGTTTGCCTCAGTTTCTCATCTGTAAAATGAGTTGGAGAAGGAAATGGTAAGCCACTTCAGTATCTCTGCCAAGAAAACCCCAAATAGGGTCACACAAATTCCGACATGACTGCAAAACAATGAAACAACAACAAACAATTGTCCATGGCTAGGATGAACTAGTATAATAAAAAGGAAAATGCTAAATTAACTTAACTATTCATGTAATATGCATCAAAATAAAAGATGAAGAATAATAGCTCGCATTCAAATGACATTTTAAGGTGGGCATAGCACTTTAGAAATGGTATCTTCTGCTATCCTCACACCAATTATTATCCTCATTTTACAGAAGAGGAAACTGAAGCAGACAGACTGACTTACCCAAGGTCACACAGTTGGTATCTGAGATGAGATTTAAAGTCAGCTCTTCATGACTCCCTTCCAAAAACTGTATCCACCCCATCATCAAACTACCTCTTAACAAATTCATCTGTAGGAATAAAAGGTCCCAACTCCAAAGAAAAGCAATAGGGAAAAAAAGGTAACCTCGTAATACCAGAACAATACTACAAAACAATTATCTTCAAACCTAAAAAGGAAAGAGTACAACAGATTAGGTACAGCACATACAGAAGCAAGTTAAAATGTAATATTGTGATTGATAATCACAGAGGCCACAACTTCCAAGGGAGGGAGCTCATTTTATTCTTTGAGGAAAAACTGCTGAGAAAACTGCAAAGGATTGGAGGCAGCTGGGTGGCATAGTGAATAGAGCACTGGCCCTGGAGTCGGGAGGACCTGAGTTCAAATTTGACCTCAGATACTTAATATACCTAGCTGTGTGACCTTGGGCAAGTCTCTTAACCCCATTGCCTTGGCAAGAAAAAAACCTTCAAAAGCAGTCTGGCAGAAATTAATTTAGACCAGTATTCACACTATATAATGCAATAAGCTCCAAATGGATAACTTAGTTAAAAATAGTCATTACAATTCAGAGGAAAATGGAAAGAAATAACTTTCACAACTATGGAGCGGCAAAATCTCTATAAAATATGAAGGCCAGGCATTTTCTCCAGTTGTCCCCCATGCCTGGAATGCTCCCTTGTTCTTTGTCTCTTGGCTTCCCTGGTTTCCTTCAAGTCCCAACCAATCTTCTACCTTCTACAGGAAGATGTTCACATTCCCCCTTAAGACTAGTAACTTTCCTCTGTTGGTTGCCTTTTATTTCTCTGATTCATATCTTGTTTGCACCTAGCATGTTGTGTCTTCCATTTGACTGTGAGCTCCTTGAGAACAGGAAGGCTCTTTCACCTTTCTTTTCATCCCCAGAAACTGGTAGATAATAAATCCTTAATAAATGCTTTGAGACCAACGGTTGACTAACAGTGGAGTGAGAGGATCATAGAAAATAAAATGGGGGCGGCTAGGTGGCGTAGTGGATAAAGCACTGGCCTTGGAGTCAGGAGCACCTGGGTTCAAATCCGGTCTCAGACACTTAATAATGACCTAGCTGTATGGCCTTGGGCAAGCCACTTAACCCTGTTTGCCTTGCAAAAAAAAAAACTAAAAAAAGAAAAGAAAATGAAATATTTCTTTATATATACTTGAAAACTTATGCAGAAATAACATTATTGAGATTAAAATTAGAAAGGCAGCAATGAACTGGAGAAAGGAAAAGGAAAAAATCCTTTGTAATAAATTTCTCTGCTGGAGGTCTGATATCCTAAATGCATGAGGAACTAATCCAATTAGAAGAGCAAAAGACATAGCTCACTGATAAATGGCCAGAGGCATTTTTCAAAGGAACAAATTGAAGTTATTAATAGCCATGTTTTAAAACTGCTCTGATTCTGAGTGACTGGACTTCAGAAAAACCATGGAAAGACTTGCATGAAGTGATGCTGAGTGAAGTGAGCAGAATCAGGAGAACACTGATAATAACAGCAATATTGTGAGATGATTGACTATGTTGGATGCAGCTCCTCTCAGCAGTTCAGTGATCAAGGACAATCCTAAAAGATCTGTTATGGAAAATGTCATCCGCATCCAGAGGAAAAAACCTATGTAGTTTGAACACAGAACCAAGCATCCTATATTTATTTTTTAAAACTTCTTTTGTGTTTTTCTTTCTTTCTCAGATTTTTACCTATACTTTTAATTCTTCTTTTATAACATGATGAATATGGAAATATATTAAGCATGATTGCATGTGTACAACTTATACCAGATTGCTCACTGCAGTGGAGAGTGGGGACAGAAGGAAAGGTGGTAGAAAAATGTGAAACTCAAAAGAGTTGCTCAAAAGCTTGCAAAAGGAGGAATGTTGAAAACTATCTTTGCTCACCTCTGTATAAGGTACTCTAAAAATAAAAATGAAAATAGAAATACTCTGATTCACTAATAATTAGAGAATAAAATTTAAATAGTCCTGAATTTCTACCTCATAACTAATTGGATTAACAAAACTGACCAGAAAGAAAACTGATAATTTTGGGGGATGGATGGATGGAATTGAGGTCATGGAAAGTGCATTGGTATAGCCTTTCTGGAAAAGAATTTTGAACTATCCCAAAAAACGGATACATTTTGATCTATGAATACTACAAATATAAATATTCCCACATTGGATACATTTTGATCTATCAATGCTGCAATTATAAATACTCCCAAAGAGGTCACAGGAAGAAGGGAAGGAGGCCCCTCTCTCCCACTATCAGAGAAGTGTGCCATTTTGTTAAGATATCATAAAATGAACGCGTTAATCACTCTGGACTAAGTATTCTCCAGCCATTTATAACAATTTGGGGGTTTGTGTCAAGATATTAATGTAAATCTCTTTTCCTGGCATTTTCCAGGAAGAACACAAGAAAATAATGTGTGCAAATGGCTTGATTTCAAGCTCACTTTCTTGGTGTTCTTTGCTGGGAAAATATCTCAGAGATTCCTGGGAAGATTGGCTAGGGTTTGGAGCCAAGAGTGATTAAAATGCATGGGAGGGGCAATTTCCAGGGTGGCATCAATGGCCAGAACCACTTTGGACTGGCTGAGAAGTCCTCCATATGGGAGAGCTGTCTCGAAGGAGATGTCAAAGGATAATAGGGTTCCCTGAAGGAGGGGGATTTGGGTTCTCTCTCTGGAAATTTCCAAGTGGCCAGTAGCTGGAAGTCAAGGAAACCAGAAGGAAGTTGACTGAATCCAGTGCTGTGTGGGAGTGCAAATGTTCCCATGGGAGTTTGTGTTGCTTTATGTCCTGACTTGTGTAAGTGTCTGTGTTAGGCATTTCTGGGTCTGGGGAATCAGCTCAAGCTTTAAACTGGAGGAGCTGGGAGTTGGGTGAGGAGTTTCAGGTGAGGGAGAAGGAAGTAAGTGTGTAGCAGTCCAGTGCCCACATGGAGATCAGCCCCTCCCTCACTGAGCTGGTGGTAGCTGTCCTGGTGTGTAGTTAAAGAGAAAAGGGGAGGGGAATTCCTAAAGAGAAAAAGCTGTGATTTGGGGAGAGTTTAGAAGAGAGAGAGAGAACTTTTAAGGGAAAGAGTGAGAAGCTATAGGAGGGAAGAGTTCTTAACCTTATGAGTTACTGGGAAAGATCTCATTCTTTCTTCCTGGGTTGGGGGAAGGGGGTGGTGGGTTGGACACGTTGGTAGTCTTGATCCCATCTGCTATCTTAAGACTTGAACTCTAAATTGAGGTTCACCTGAGAGCCCCACCCACCCATGGAGAGAGAGGAGAGGGGAGGAATAGGAGACTTTAAAGTGTCTTAAAGGGAAAAGAGACTCCTCCACAGGTGGGATATGTAACTGGGAAAGGAACAAACATAAAATCCAGGGGCTAGGAGTCACATTTATTGAAAGGAAATCATACTTAATGAATGTCTGCTCTGGTCATGTGGCCTAAGAGTAATGACTCACTGTTTCTAAGATTTCTAAACTGGAGTTTTGAGAATCACTCTAAGAGTTTTGAAAAAGGGTTATTAGTATTATTACATTCTGACAAATTTGTACAAAATGAGAAGAATTAAGTAACTTAGTTTGTTAAATTAGTTTGTGATTTTAAACTATTTTAACACTAATATAACTATTACAAGAAGTGGTATTGGGTTAATTAAGAAGAGAAATACCTATGCTATCAGGGATATTGACTGATTTCTTTTGGGGAAAAGCTCTAATTCATTTTAATGTTAAGCCTAATAATGCTAACACTTGTATTTTTATTTTGGATGGAGCTCTTAGAATGTGAGTGCTGGATTCTCTGTATAAGGTACTCTAAAGTGTTTATAAAACTAAACTGTTGGGAAGTTTAGTTGCAATTGCATTGCAGTTTTAAATTCTGAGAATCTGGGTAAAGAGGACTGGAAGACAAAGGTGTAAAGATAGTGGGATATTCACCTTGTGTTGTTTTAAGGGGAATGAGATGTTTAAATAAGAATCCTATGATTAATATACATTAACAATGTATGTTCAATTTTAAAGAAGTCAAGAATGTGGACTTCTCTGTAGGTAACTACAGAGAGCTCATGTGGGGGGCTCTGAACAAATACCAGTTGTGGGGACCCCACTGTAGGGTAACTTATTGATGAATAAAATGTTTTTATCAGTTATGTGATATTCTTTTGTAACTGCAAAGAGATTATATTGGCAATATTTAGTTATCTCTTGTGAATGTGTTATTGAAATACTGTATTGTTAAAACCTGGGATTAATGTGTGATTACTTTGAAGGGCAATAATGGAAATATCAAAAAGTATGACCCCTTCTGGGATAAATCTGTGGGTTTGAATAATGTAATCATGGAAGGATTGCTTTGTGCAATCTAGTAATTTGTGTGTTATTATTACTGTTTGTTATATTGAAATTAATAACACATGTTAGAATTAATACACCTAAGATGTTCTAACGGTTTTAAAGATGTCTGAAAGGTAATTTGCATGTTGGGGGCAGCTAGGTGGCATAGTGGATAGAGCACAGGCCCTGGAGACAAGAGGACCTGAGTTCAAATTGGACCTCGGACACTTAATAATTACCTAGCTGTGTGACCTTGGGCAAGTCACTTAACCCCAATTTCTTTGCCAGAACAAAAATAACAATTTGTATGTTGAGGAGGGCTAGTAGTTAAACAAGTTCATGTATAGATGTTTCTAGCTATATATGTGAATTGGGAATATTTTGGAGATATATATATATATATATATATATATATATATATATATTCCAAAAATGGTTGTTTGCTTTGAAGTAAAAGCACCTTTGCAATATGAGAAAGACAAACAAGATAATTTGAGATTTTTCTATGCAATCTCCTGCATAAAGGAGGTATTTATTTGTGGTAAAATACAACAGGCTAGAAGGAAGGTTCTCTAGAAAAAGGGAATCTGATACACCATCTTTATTTAGAGCTAGAATAGATATGATTTCAGACAAAGGGGTGTCTCTAGTAAGAGGTAGGATACAGGCCTGTAGGGCCAGTCAGAGTTAGAATACCTGGTTTCAAGCAAAGACCCAGGAAAGATACTCAGAGCTTTAGGTAGGGGTTTCATTAACTGGGACTCCATTAAGACTATAATTGGAATTTAGTGAATTGTATTCACTGAAAGTTCTAATTAGGTAAAACAACAATTCACTTTCTTTTCTTGTTAGACAGTTAGCAAAAGGAAATGCTACTGAGTAAATTACATGTTCTTGGCGCCAAGGAATGGGCTACAGATGTCAGGTAACAGGGATGTGCAGCTGAAGGGGCAGCTTCTCAGTTTTCCCCCAAAATGACATTTGGATAATATCTCACCTGGAAGAGTAAATCTGGCCTAAGACATTTGACTACTCACATGACCTCTGCCTGGACACTGACATTCAAAACGTATATCTATCCTTTAATGTCCTGGATCCTTATAATTACTAATCAAAACAGAAATATAAGTTTTGGGTGAATTGGATCTAATAGCCAGAGGTAGGTTAGGGGTCTGACTCTGACACCTGCTACATGCTAAGATAGGAATTAAGTTTCCTTAGTTTTTGTGTTAGAGGGGATATTTAGGTAAGAAGAAGAATGGGAAATTCTTAGGATAATTATAGTTTCAATGTCTAGTTTAAGGAAAGGAATGTGAGTTAGATAAGTACACCAGGAAAAGGAAAATATGGGAACATTTTTGAAAAAAAATTCATTTTGGTTAAGGATGTTTGAATTATAATTGTAATGAGAGCAAAGATTAAGATTGCTTTATTTTTAAACCATATGCTGGGTATTCTTTGAACTAAAATGATTGTTGAACGTACAAATCGCAAGCTTAAGTCAATGTGATTATTCTCATTGGGAGTTTGCTCATGTAGTAAAACACTAATGAAAGTTAATTGTGTTAAAAGTGATGTGTGTCAATATGGCAATAAGGCAGAATGTAAATTGTAATAAGCTCTAGAATCTCATGTTTTGTGTGTTTTGATCTGAGCAAAATGTTCAGCAGTTTCTTTACCAGAAGACAAGGTCTCAACTAGTCACCTGAGCTGGAGAGGACTTTTTGGAACAGATTCAGAAGACCCAGAAGGACATTGGATGTCTTCAGGGGAGAAGAGAGGAGAAAAGGAGAGACACTGGCCCAGTTCATCTCTACCATCTCTCGTCTATATGTACATTGTGTAGTCGGGGGATCTGTACCTATAACTTCCCCTTGATTCTATAAGTGTGACACCCCTACTGATGACCTTCTCCTTATAGAAAAGGAAGAGAAGCAAGGTGAAGATGTTCTCCATGAAGAGAAAAGGAGGGAGATTATTGAGTGGACTGAGATGGCACCGAGATCCCTTGTAAAGATGTGCAAATTGGGGAACTTGGGATTTGCAAGGAAAGCGTGGAATAGCCATTTGCAAGAAAAATAATTATTTAAGGTATATCACTAGATATATAACTATTCATATAACTATATATATATATGTATATATATATATATATATATATATATAACTAGATATATAACTAGATATAACTATTCTTGAGGTTAGTCCAATGGCACAAAATCAGGGAAATACAGAGGAACAAGATAACTTTGAAAACAGCATGCAAATTTTATTACATACTTAAATAGAAGAGCAAGTTATACATAGTGGAGATTCATAATTTCATGTATCATCTTCTTTATCTCTTTTACTTTGCATATAGGTGTCTTCATTTTATTTGTTTCCTAATTCCAGAATTTCTTTAAATGTAAATAAGAAATTAGATAAAATAATAATAGAATTCATTTGGGGGGAAAAGGCACAAAATTTTAAGTAGTAAAGAAGGAAAAATAAAGGAAATCCAACATTACCAAATATCATATTATATAGTAACAGCTTAATTTTGGGGGTAATGATTTTAAAAGTAGTGGAATATACTAAGAAAACTACACCAAGGAAGAACAACAACAAAACATATATAAGAATTCTGTATTTGCAAACCTAAGCACACAAAATACCAAGTGAAGTATTCCCTTCCTAGTATGGCTGGGAAATCTGGAAAGTTGTTAGGTAAGAATTAGACTTAGGCCAACAGATTACACTTCATACTATTACAAGTTCCAAATAGAAATTACTTCAATATGAAAGATAAACTTTAACAAAATTAAAGGAGAAAAATGTATGACTTTCACATCTATGATTATGGACAGAATATATAACCCACTGTGTATGGAAGAGATTGCAAATAGGAGGAAATGATTATAGTAATATGCTGTTTGATAAACCCAAAGAGTCTAGTTTTGGGGATAAAAACTCTCTCTTCCATAAAAACTGTTGGGAAAATTGGAAGTTAGTATGCAGAAACTTGGATTAGACCAACACCTCACACCCTATACCAAGATAAAATCAAAATGGATACAAGATTTACACATAAAAAACACTATTATAAGCAAACTAGGAGATTAAGGAATAGTTTACCTGTCAGATCTATGGAAAGGGAAGCAGTTTATGACTAACAAAGAGATGGAGAACATCATTAAAAACAAACTAGATAATTTCAATTACATTAAATTAAAACGTTTTTGCACGGACAAAACCACTATAACCAAGATCAAAAGAAATGTAGTAAACTAGGAACAACTTTTACAACTAGTATTTTTGACAGATGACTCATTTCTAAAATATAGAGAGAACTGTGCCAAATTTAAAAAAACAAGCCATTAGGGGAGGCTAGGTGGCGTAGTGGATAAAGGACCAGCCCTGGAGTCAGGAGTACCTGGGTTCAAATCCGGTCTCGGACACTTAATAATTACCTAGCTGTGTGGCCTTGGGCAAGCCACTTGAAGAAATCAAAGAGATCCATAGTCATATGAAAAATTGCTCTAAATCAGTACTTATCAGAAAAATGCAAATTAAAGCATCTCTCGGAAATCTGGGACACTAATACATTGTTGGAGCTGTGAACTCATCCAATCTTTCTGGAGGACAATTTGGAATTATGCCCAAAGGGCAATAAAAATGTGTGTACTCTTTGATCCAACAATACCACTATTGGATCTATACCCTGAAGTGATCATGAAAAAGGGTAAACACATCACTTGTACAGAAAAATATTCATCTCAGCCCTGTTTATGGTGGCAATTGGAAATTGCATGAATGTCCGTCAATTAGGGAATGACTGAACAAATTATGGTATATGTATGTGATGGAACAATATCGTTCTATTAGAAACTAGGAGGGATGGGAATTCAGGTAAGCCTGGAAGGATTTGCATGAACTGATGCTGAGCGAGCTGAGCAGAATCAGAAGAACATTGTACACCCTAACAACAACATAGCGGTGATGATCAACAATAATGGACTTGCTCACTCTATCAGTGCAAGAATCAGGCACAACTCTGGAGTTTCTTGGATGGAGAATACCATCTGTATCCAGAGAAATAATTGTGGAGTTTTAACAAAGACCAAAGACTATTACCTTTAATTTAAAAAAAAAAACACTGTTATCATGTAATTTTGCTCTCTCTTATACTTCATTTTTTTCCCTTAAGGATCTGATTTCTCTTCTCATCACATTCAACTTAGATCAGTGCATACCATCGAAACAATGTAAAGACTAACAGACTGTCTTCTGTGCGGGGGTGGGAGGAGGGAAGCGAGATTAGAGGGAAAATTGAAAAATTCAAAATAAATAAATTTTTAAAAATACTAATAATGAGATTGCAAAAGACACAATAAACCACTTAAATCATATAAAAATTTACATCTTTTGCAGGTGGGGAAAGAAGAGGAGGTATGTATCTGTGTTGGCATGGATTGGAAATATCTAAAAAGTAGCAGGGAGACCTGGTTGAAGGTTAGATAAGACAAAGGTCACCTAACAGAATCCAGGATTCCAAGGACACAATTCAGCTTCTGATGGGAACGGGAATAAGGAAAATATCCATAGGGTAGGCAGCATGGTTTAGAAATGGACAGGAAGTAGTGTGGATGCCTGTTTCTGACCCCTCTTCCTTCCCAAAAAGTCATTGAGATTAGAGTCATAAGAAATAACTGTAAAGTGTTACATCTATGTTTAAAAAAAATCAGCTTCAGAATTATAAGGTATGAAAAATATTACTAGAAATCATAAAAAAATCTAGATGGGTTTGTTTAATGAATGGCACACTGCATAAATCAACAGTGTAATATAGTAATCAAAAACAGATAATGCAATTTTATGAAACATTAAGAGAAAAAAGTCACCAAAGGAGATTTGGAAACTGAGGACTTGGGTTCAAATCCTGAGTCTTTCATTATCTGTGTGATCTTAGACAATCCATTCAACCTCCCAGTGTAATGGAAGTCAAGGGAGCAAAGAGAATCAATCATGAATCAGTAATTCCTGTCAAAAATAAGGGCTCGATAAAAGTCATTGGATATGAAAACTAAGACATTGGTGACCTTTGAGCTACAGTTTCAGTCTCCAGTGCAGGGAGGAGGCTAGTTCACATGTATTTGGAGTGAGTAGGAAGTGATAAAGAAGAGACAGGAAGTGTAGTCTACTTTTTTCATTTCAAACTTGACAAACATAGATAAACACAATAATTTCCATCTACAAGAACTGAAAACAAGAACTGTATATTAAACCAGGTACAATTAGGTACAGCTTGGTTTTTTAAAGTCTACAGTAAATTTTCTTATCCCAAAGTAATTTATGTGAGTCACCTCTTGGTGCCCTAGGCAACCCTCTAAGACCATAAGGTGCAGAGAAAAATCTGGTCCAAAGTCACTGTGGACATTTCTTTACTGTGGAATTCCCTTTTCCAATGAAACTGAAAGTCCAGTCCATACCCTTTATATAACCAACTTAACAAAATATATGCTAACTCTGCTTATCTTTGTTTCTTTCTAGACTTATCCTGAGAAACCATAAAAATATATATGGCAGCAATTTTAGTGGCGGCAAAGACTTGGAAATCTGACCCTTGAGGGGGTGGGGTGGCTAATGGCAGGCTTTGGGTAGTTGTTTTTCTTTTTGAGATGGGGGAATTCTGAGTACATTTGTAGACTTAGGGGAAGACACCAGGAACATGAGAAAAACACTGGAGTTCCAGGAGAGAACTGGAATGTCAGCTCGAGCAGGTCCTGGAAGAGGTTAGAAGAGATAGAGTTCAGAGCACAGGTGGAGGAGGGATTGGTCAATGTCAGAGAAATCATGTATCTGCAGAGGAGGTAGGACAATGGGCAAATTCAGAGATTTGTAGATGAAAAGAGAAATTAAAGGAACTCATCTTCGAGAGCCTTAGTATACAGTGGTAAGAGAAGAAATTATCCGATAAAAATAAGGGGTGGAAGTTTTGCTTGATTATTATATCCTAATTATTATTATATATTATAATATTGTTTTGTTTTTCTTGCTTTCCTAATAAGGGATAGTGAGGATAAGTGGAGGGACATAATTCAAAACTAGAAATAAAATTGAACTGAATTGGAAAAAAGAAAATAATAGTTTAGGCCAGATCAGGAAAAAAATGAATAATCCATTCTAGAATTTTACCAAGATTCAGTCAGGTTCCCTGACATTTGCCTTTTTGCTGCCTTGCTGAACTTATTCCACTTTCCATAATATTTCACTAATTATTATAGTAATTATAATAATTATAATATAATTACTATATTACCTCTTATAATGTCTACAATATTAGTCACCATTTTTTATAATTTTACCTATCTCTGGAGGGAACTGTGGGAAGGGAAGAGAACAGGGTAAGAGAAGAACTCATAGAGATAAATTTGGGTTCAGTTTTTCACAATTAAATTTGCCTTGAAGTGGAACTGACTGCCTCAGCAAGCAGCTTGGCCTTACATGATGCTGCAAGAAGAGGTTGGATGACCACTTGTTGGCTTTAATGCAGAGAGGTGGATCCCAGATGGGATGCTGAATGAGCTAGTCCTCAAGGTCCCAACATGAGATTCCATGGTGCTAATGGTTAGCTGATCATCATGCTCCTTTTTACTCCTAATAGCCTATATTCTGAAGGTCCTCCCAGCTCTGAAGTTCTTGGAGTTTAGGTATCCGAGCTCTGACATTATAGATCCCTCATAGTTCTGAAATTCTAATGGTAAGGGCCCTTTGAAACCTAACATTTTCTTTTCTAAGTTCCTTTTCAACTTCAATATTCTGTGTTCTAAGGTCCCTTCCAACATTAATATTCTATGTTCTTTCCCAGGGGCACACAGCTAGTCTACTAAGAATGGATTTGAACTCAGGTCTTCCTGACTTGGGACATAGCACTCTATCTGTTATATATTCAAGGGCAGCTAGGTGGTGCAGTGGCTAGAGCACCGTCCTTGGAGTCAAGAGGAGCTGAGTTCAAATTCGGCCTCAGACACTTGCCACTTACTAGCTGTATGACTTTGGGCAAGTCACTTATCCCCGATTGCCTCACATCCAGGGCCATCTTCAGTTGTTCTGGTTCATATCTGACCACTGGACCCAGATGGCTCTGGAGGAGAAAGTGAGGCTGGTGACTTAATACAACATCCCTCGCTCAAATTCAATCCATGTGCTTGTCATGGCATCACCTCCCTGGTGTTCTTCAAAACACCATCATTCTGCGGTGGCTAGTACCTGAGTTCAAGCCCAGCCTCAGACACTTAATAATGACCTAGCTGTGTGGCCTTGGGCAAGCCACTGAACCCCATTTGCCTTGCAAAAAACCTAAAAAACCATCATCATTCTGGTATTCTGAGGCCCCTTCCAAGCATCAACATTCTCTACTCTTCCCCTTCTAGCTCTGGCACCCTCTGTTCATCTCTGTATGCCCAAACTCCAGCACTCTATCTTCTGAGTCCTTTTCAGTTCTGATATTCCGTGTGCCATAATCCTTTCCAATTCAGGCATTCTGTGTTCAAAGATTCCTTCCAGCTCTGACTTTCTATGATAAGTCAAAAAGCGTTGACTAAATACCTACTACTTTCCAGGTACTGTGTTATGTGCTGGGGATTCAAAGAAAGGCAAAGAAAAAAAAATGTCTGCTCTCAATCTAATGAGAGACACAACAGGCAAACCACAGCGTACAAACTAGATGCATATAAGACAAATTAGAAGGAATCTTAGAGGGAGGACAAGAATATAAAGAGGAAAAGGGAAAGGCTTTGCTGCTGTGCCCCAAGGATTATGAAACCTTTCTATTTCATTTACAACTGAAACCTTCCTCAGGTGTTGTCTCCCCCTCTGGAATGTGAACTCCTTGAAAGGAAGGACTGTCTTACCTTTCTATTTGGATCCCTAGTACTGAGCACATAGCAAGCATTTAATAAATGCCTTATTCATCCAGTCATTCCTTTATTGTATTTCTAGGGTCCTTTCTGAATTATAACATCTCTTTCTGTTTTAAATCAGATTTATTATTTTTATTTTATTGCCTTTGGGAGGTTTTTAGTTAACAATATTTTTGTCAACTACACATAAAAATACTTTCAACATTCATTTTTGTAAGACTTTGAGTTCCAATTTTTTTTCCTTTCCTTCTTTTGCTCTCCCCTCCCCAAGACAGCAAATAATCTGATATAGGTTATACATGTACAATCATGTTAAATGTATTTCCACATTAGTCATGCTGTGAAAGAAGAATCATAAAAGAGGGTAAAAGCCACAAGAAAGGAAAAACAAAAAACAAATTTAAAAAGTGAAAATAGTATGCTGTGGTCTGCATTCAGACTCAGGAGTTCTTTCCTGGATGTGGATAGCATTTTCTATTCCATGTTTTTGTCTTTGATCACCATATTGCTGACAAGAGGTAAGTCGATCATAAGTGATCATTGAACAGTGTTGCTGTTAATGTATACAATGTTCTCCTGGTTCTTCTCACTTCACTCAGCATCAGTCCATATAAGGCTTTCCAGGTTTTTCTGGAATCTATCTGCTTATAATTCCTTATAGAACAATAGCATTCCATTACATTTATATACCACAACTTGTTGAGCTATTTCCCAAATGATGGGTATCCCCTCAATTTCCAATTCTCTGCTAACACAAAAAGAGCTTTTACTAATATTTTTGTTCATATAGGTCTCTCTTTTTTTTAGGTTTTTGCAAGGCAAATGGGGTTCAGTGGCTTACCCAAGGCCACACAGCTAGGTAATTATTAAGTGTCTGAGATCGGATTTGAACCCAGGTCCTCCTGACTGCAGGGTTGGTGCTTTATCCACTGCGCCACCTAGCTACCCTATAATTTGCTAAACTTATAATTGAATATAGTTTTTTTTTGTCCCTGCTTCTGTGACTCTTGATGAGTTCCTTTCTATCTATGAGTCTCAGTTTCCTTTTTCATAGCGGGGTGTGCTTGTGAGGATCATGGATAGGAAAGAATTATTCAAATAACAGCACCATGGGATGGGAATGGGGGAAGGAGAACATTAGGTTGTTATGGTCTTTGAACAATCATCTTTAATAGTCAAAGACGCTGAACTCTGGGTGGACATTGAATAAATTTTTTTTTCCCCAAAGGAAATTGAGAGATTGAATGTGAGGCCAATGGCAGAGGCTAGTAGCCAGAGTATTTCACAGACAGGCTTCATGGGTCTCACCAATAAACCAGAAGCACTTCATGGCTGGTTTAGCTCAGTTGATACAAACCAGGGGCTGAGGTACTTTTAGACCATCAAGTTGAGTATTGCTCTCTTTGACAGCTAATTGTTTCTCAGACACCTGATGGCTGAGGGGAGAGAAAGAGGTAGAGGTAATGTAGGAAATGAGGTAAGGTATTTTCCATAGATAACAAAATCTCTAGAGTTAGGAGGAGATTAATTCAACTGTAACTGAGCAAAACTTCTCCATTTACCCTTTTTCCCTTGGCTTCTCTCTTATTTCCTCTTCTCATAAGATCATAGATATAGATCTGGAAATGACTTTAGGATTATTGAGTCCAACCCCTTTGATTTTATACATAATACATATATATATACATATATATATATATATATATGTTTGTGTGTGTGTATGTATTACTCATGTAAAATTTATATGTCCACAGGGAGTTATCTAAATGTGACTCACAAGGAGATGTGGATGGATATTTATGCAATCTTGCCCACCACTCTCCAAGAAAGAATTTGGTTTCTGCCTGGAGGGGAGCAGAAGAAAGAGCCATAAAACTAGCAAATCTATTCTCTTCTAAAAGGATATGAGAATGGAAATATATCTACCTGACCTCCTGCGTCTGGGTATAGGGCCATATTTTTATGTTCAAACTGCTTTCCTGATCATTAATTTTTTAAAATTAAATTTTATTTTCATAAAGATCCACCTTCTTTCCCTACCACCTCTACTCCCCTCCCCATTGATAAAGAAAAAAAATTCTTGCTACAAACATAATAGTCAAGCAAAACAAATTCCTACTGTAGCTATATAAAAAAACTAAAAAAAAAAAATGCATGAATCTACCCTCTGTGTTCATTACCTATATGGAAGTAGATCCACATGTTTCATCATAAGTCCTCTGGAAACATTGTTGGTCGTTATTCTGATCAGAATTCCTAAATCTTTCAAAGTTGCTTATCTTTACAAAATTATCATAATTCTAAAAATTCTTCTGGTTCTGCTCACATGACTATATAATTTCCTATGGGTTCTTACAGGATTCTCTGAAATCATCCACTGTATAGTTTCTTACAACACAATTGTACTCCACAGCATCATATGTCATCACTTGTTCGGTCATTCCCAATGGGTGGGCAGGCCTTGAATTTCCAATTCTTTGCCACCACAAAATGGTGCTATAAATATTTTTGCATAAATAAGTCCTATTATTTCTTTAGTCTCTTTGGGGTCTAGTCCTAGTGATGGTATCACTCAATTTCAAGGGTATCTACAATTAAATAACCTTTTGAATCTAGTTCTAATTGTTTTCCAGACTTGCTAGATCAGTTCCACCAACAGTACATGAACATATCTGTTTTCCCACAGTTCTTCTAGAATTTGCCATTTTCCTTTTTTTCCCCAACTTTGCCAATTTGATGGCTATGAGGTAAAATGTCAGAGTTACTTTACTTTGAATTTCTCTTACTAGTAGTGATTCAAAGTATTTTTTTTCTATCACTATTGATAGCTTGGATTTCCTCTTCTGAAAACTGCCTATTCAGATCCCTCTATCAAATGGGCAATGCTGGCCGCTAACTCTTAAAAGGGAAGAGGTAATCCAAGCTGGTTAACCAGTAGGCTTGACTCCTTCCCACCAAATGTATACTTATATAAAAGACCATCACCAATTATTATTAGCAAGGAAACTCATTTATCTGAATAGCTAGCAAACAAAAATCAGAGAAGTTCTACAGATTAGACTATATCAGGAAATATACAAGAATGAATAAACCCTGGGAGCACAGTATCTCAGCTAAACCAAGAGGGAGGCCCTAAACTAACCCGAGGGAAATAACTGGAAATCTCTAGGGAAGGGAGCTGGAAATTGGAATAAAGTACAACAATTTCCTAGTCTTTTTGTTTCTTTTCTCTTTGATTCTTTCACTGAAGAGAATCTGGAACCACATGTGTTTCTTTAGAAGACAGGAAGATTGTCCCTCTCTCCAAATCTCTCACATCAACTCTGTTCCTTATAATGAAGCCATTGTTCTCTCCACCAGTTCAGACTCATACATCAACAGCAACATACAGATTGCTTCAGGTTTCAAATTGCATATATTACATATACATGAAAAAACGAAGACAGAGGTTGAGATACATGTCCAACATCCTACAGCTAGTAAATCTCTGAGGTGAGGTATGCAACCAAATCTTCTGACCCCCAAGACCAGGGTTCTGTTTTCTATAACACTGTCTTTCTTTTTTTTTAATTTAATTTAATTTAATTTTTATTACATTTTAAGTTTCTATCTCCCTCTCCACCCCACACAAGAGAAGACCACCATTGGACACATATATGTACATTTATATGTAAAGTCATACTATATATGCTTCTATTTAGCAATTCTTTCTCTGGAAATGGATAACATCTTCCTTCTTAGGCCCTTTGTAGTTGGTTTGAGTATCTATAATACTCAAAATGGCTTATTTATTCTTCTTTTTTGTGTGTTTTTGTTTTTTAGATTTTTCAAGGCAATGAGGTTAAGTGGCTTGCCCAAAGCCACACGGCTAGGTAATTATTAAGTGTCTGAGGTCGGATTTGAACTCAGGTACTCCTGACTCCAAGGCCAGTGCTCTATCCACTGAGCCATCTAGCTGCCCCTTATTTATTCTTCTTGATGATTGTGTTTCCCTAGGAGCCCCAGGGAATAGAGATAATGCTGCAAGAGCTTGAAGGTGTTCCCTCTCTTCTTTTTCCTCCAACTTCCTCCCTCCTTGTTTCCTTTTTCCTTCCTCATCCACCTAACCCCCTTTTCCCCTTTCATCTTCCCTTTCTCTTCCCCTCTTTATCTCTATTTCTCCCACTCTCTTTCTTCCCCTCCATGCTTTTCTTCTTTTTCCCTCCTCTCTTCTCTCTCCTCCACCAGAAAACAGAAGTGACCTGTCTAAAGTCATACTGGTCAGTAGGTAGCAGAGAGGTACTAGAATATATATCAGAACTCAAATATGAAAAAATGCATTAGAAACTATCTCGAGTAAAAATCCCTTCATTTTTACCAAGGAGGCAACTAAAGCCCAGAGAGGGGAATGTAATTTGCTCAATATCACACAAATGGTAATGAACAGTATTAGGATTTGAACCCAAATCCTTTGAGTACATATTCAATATTCTTTTAATTATAATATGCTGCCTTTTTCCTTACTGTAAAACAAGTGTTCATTAGCTGCTGGGACAGAAAAAGTGATGTCAACAGACCTTTAAAAAGGAAATGATTGGGGGCAGCTAGGTGGCGCAGTGGTAAAGCGCCGGCCCTGGAGTCAGGAGTACCTGGATTCAAATCCGGCCTCAGACACTTAATAATTACCTAGCCGTGTGGCCTTGGGCAAGCCACTTAACCCCATTGCCTTGCAAAAAAACAAACAAACAGACAAACCTAAAAAAAAGGAAAAGATTGTTTCTAGCTTCTCTTACATCAGATAAGGGATAGGAGATGGAGAAGAAGCTGTGTACTTCCTCCTCCCCCTCATAGCCACACCCATATGGAACATGGACTCAACCAAGTCAATTTGTCCCCACTCTGCCTCTTCTATTGTTTGTTTCCTTTCCTCAGCAAGTGATCAAACACTGTTTTCAGGGTGCACATGTGCAAGCTTGAAGACAACCCTATGAATTTAAGAACTCTGTAAGTCCTGAATCCAATACTTGGGACTCACTGGAAGCAAGGGGAGTTTCTGCATCAGAGAAGAGAACCAGCAACTAGAGCAAGAACCCAAGCCTCTGGCATGGTTTACAAGAAGATACAAACTTTGAGGAATAGAGAAGAAAGGAACGGTGAAATGCAAACTGCCTGAGAAGCAACATCCCTAAAAGTGCTTCATGTTTATATAATGGGGCAACTGGCCAAGGAGGTCCAAATTATCACAGCATTCTTAGATTTGTCTTGCCTGCTGTGTTATACAGAACATGCTCAAGTAATCCCTACCTAGTTCTACTTTAAAATGTGGAACCTTAGGGGTGGCTAGGTGGCGCAGTGGATAAAGCACCGGCCCTGGAGTCAGGAGGACCTGAGTTCAAATCCAGCCTCAGACACTTCATCATTACCTAGCTGTGTGGCCTTGGGCAAGTCACTTGACCCCATTGTCTTGCAAAAACCTAAAAAATACCTTATGGAACTTGGAGAGTCTGTTAGTAGCCATGTATAAACTGGACTGGTGTTATGGAATAACAAAAAGTCTTCAAATGAGCTATGGGACCACAAATCTGATGACTCAGGAGGTGCTGAGCCAGAATTGTGTTCACATATATAAGAGATGACTGGACCATCTCAAAGTCTCTATTCCTTCTTTTTCAATTTCATCCTCTTATAGATTTCTAAAATTACAGTATTCATTAATATCTTGCTTTCCCCCTTTTTAATTAGCATGTTTAGAAATATAAATTCTCCCCTAAACACTGCTTCATCTGCATCCCCCAAATTTTGTTCTGCTATCTCATTCAGATCATTTTCTTTAAGAAAATTGTTGTTGTTTCCATGGTTTATTCTTAGGTCCATACTTCTATGGGTCTATATTATTTATTACTCATTTAAGTCTCAATCCTTTCTCCAAATTACTGAATATAAATTGGGTTCTTGTCCTTATCAAAGAAGGCCAAAATGACATCATCAAGTTTGAGGCAAATTACAGTGTATCTGACTGTGACTGATCAGACCAATATGGGCTTGGAATGCTCTACCACAAGTTGAGCACAAATGGTCCATGTGAATCCCTGGGATGGGTACTCTTACAGGTGCCACATTTCCTTTGAGCTGCTTCCATTCTGCCTTCCTCTTAGAGTGCAGCACCATCACTGAAGAGGGCATGGCATGCTGGGTGGTCCTGTGCCAGTGTCTCTCATGCTGTACAGTCAATTCTAGAGTTCTTCGATGAGACATTTAGGGTGTGTCAGTATCGCTTCTTCTGACTCCCCTTTTGTGTGCTTTCCCTGTGTGAGCTCTCCATAAGATAGTCTTTTGGGCAAGCGGATGTCTGGCATTCTGACATTGTGTCTAGCCCAGCATAGTTGCACTCTCTGTAGTAATGTTGGAATGCTAGGCAGCTTCTCTCCAGAACAGACCTCAGCATCTGGTATCTTCTCCTGTCAGGTGGTCTTCAGAATCTTTCTAAAACAATTTAAATGCAAATGATTCAGTTTCCTGACGTGGCATTGGTAGACTGTCCAGGTTTTACATGCATAGAGCAATGAGGTCAGCATAATGACTCTGTAGATCTTCAGTTTGGTAATCAGTCTAATACCTCTTCTCTCCCATACTTTCTTTTGGAGCTTCCCAAATACTGAGCTAGTTCTGGCAATGTGAGTGTTAATCTCATTGTCAATGTGTACCTCCCTGGAAAGGACACTGCTAAAGTAAGTGAACTTGTCCACAATGCTCAAAACTTCTCCATGTGCTATAATTGATGGTTTTACATATGGATGGTGTGGTGCTGACTGATGGAGCACCTTGTTTTCTTGGTTTGGTTTGGTCAAAATGTGCACATGCAGCAGAGAATCCAACCCATACTTTGTTGCATCTCAACTTGAGAGGCTGAAGTGAGTGCAGAAGCATCTGCAAACAGAAGATCCTGCACCAACATTCCTTGTGCTGTTGTAAGAAGGGGATGTGTTTAATGTCTGCTTCTCTGAATGGTTTTTGAGTTTAAGTTCTAGAATGTGGTAAATTTTTGTATAGGTGCCACCCAAAGCAAAGAAATATGCATGGTTTTTACAATTGCCATTCAGTAATCACCAGAGGTCTATCACATTTAACTTTTTCAAAATTCTATTCAGATATTAACTTTTCTCATTTACCTTTTTAAATATTTTTCTCATTTACATTTTGAATAGATTTTTCTAAGACTGAAAGGAGCAACTTGAGATTTTTATTAATAATTGTTTAGTCCCTTATTTCTTGCTATAGTTCAGATATCTCTTTCTTCAGTTGCTATTCCTCTCAGTGAATATAGGTTTGGTATTGTTATTTAGTTTCTCTGCTTTCCTTTTCTTTACCATAGCTGTTTTTAGTGTTGCCTTGTCTAAGATCATGACTATCATCCTTTCTCTTTGTGATTTCAACTGAGGCAAAATATGTTATACTCCAGTCCCTCCTCTTTACTCTTCAGAGTTTTTTTTTAAAGAAAAGTTATTCTCAGTTATAAGGCTTTTTCTTTTGCCATGTGGTATATCATTCCAAGATTTCTTTTCCTTAAGATTAAAATTGCTGAATCTTCACTGTAGCAACCTTGATTCTTGATCTCTTAGTCCCTGGCCTAGATTCCATTTTCACTTTGCCCTCTGACTCTAATGGTTTAGGATACTATTCTTTATGATTCCATAAAATATATTATCCAATTTTTTTTTGTTTAGTAACAGTTTTTAGAATTCAAGCAAGTCACTTAGCTTCCTCCATTTATTATAATGGAAGAATTAAAACTATCTCATATTAATTTACCTGTGTGTACACCTAAGTAAAATGGCATGGAAGGCAATCTCAGGGGAAAAGAAGAAGCTAACATCCAGGAGCATCCTTCAAAAAGGTGGTGTTTGCTTCATTTCTTACGTAAGCTTAATCACTGAATGGGCATTGTTTCAGTCAAACTAAAACCTGGGAAAGACTTTAGCTTAAAAAAGGTCAATGTCTCTTACTGAATTCAGAGTCATTTCTAGGTGTCCTGATCTCCATTTTTCTACTAGATTCAGATGGCTCCGAAGGAGAGAGTGAAACTGGCAACTTGGCACAGTCCTCCCTCACTTAAGTACAATTCACTTACAAGTCATGGAAAGAGAAACAACAAAAACAACAAACAACAGCCTGACTATTGACAATAATTTTTCTTTGACTTGAAAACTTTAGATTTTATCATATTTCCACATGTGTTCAATTTGGGATTTCTTTCAGGAAGTCATCAATAGATTCTATTTTCACTTTGCCCTCTGACGCTGATGGTTTAAGGTAATATTCTTTATGATTCCTCAAAATATATTAATCAAGTTTTTATTTAGTAAGTTATTAGAATCCAAGTTAGTCACCTAGCTTCCTCCATTTTATTGTAATGGAAGGATTGAAACGACCTCATGTTAATTTAGTTCTGATATTTTAATTAAACTAATTAACTAATAAACTAATATTTGTCCTTCATTCTTCATGACATCAAGCACATGAATTGAATTTGAGTGAGGGGGTGCTAAGTCACAAGCCTTAGTTTCTCCTCTAGAGTCATCTGAACTCAGTAGCTAGATATGAGTCAGAATGACTGGACATGATCCTCAATATAAGGCAACTGTGGTTAAGTGACTTGCCCAAGGTCCATCACAGAGCTAGCTAGTTTCAAATGTCTGAGATTTGAATTCATGTCCTCCTTGAGTACTCCTGACTCCAAGGCCAGTGCTATTCACTGTACCACCTAGGTAATATTTTAATTACAGAATAACATCTTAACGGTTTGAGGGCAGAGCCAAGATGGTGGCGGACAAGCAGCAATCTGGATGAAATCTTCCAATATTCCCACTCAAAACAACTTTAAAATAATGCCTCAAATCAAATTTTGGAGTAACAGAGTCAACAAAAAATCAGAGGGAGACTTTTTTCCGACTAAAACAATTTAGCAGGTTAGGCAGAAAAAGTCTGTGACACCAGGATGGGGCCTGACCTGGAGCCTGGTATCAGCATTAGCATCAGCAGTGGTTCTGTGGAGGCAGCTGCAACAGTGACAGTGGTAGCAGTTTTAGGAGTCTACAGCTAAGAGATGGTAAGGGTGTCAGACAACCGGTTAGTAAAAGATTACAAGGGATCCTTTGCTAGCACAATGTGAAGTTGGCACTAATTGGCAGCTCTATTGCCCATATGCAGTTCTAAAACTGAGAGTGATCAGTTACAAGGGAGAGGATCCCTGGGCACATTTCCAAGTCAAGAAGAGCACTAGCATTTGTGGCTTCAAGTGAACAGGGGAAATGATCACACTACTAGGGCCAAGAGGAACATTAGCACTTGCAGTTGCAGGGGAGCAGAAGGGTAAAGATCAGGAGAACAATTACCACATCTCTCCTTATATCACATGACCTTGGGAGCACCAAAAACTTGCAGACCCCAAGAACTAGCTCTGAAAGAAGTAGTACAAAAAAAACCTGAAGCTTGGCACAGTCACACTCTGGGAGCAGAGTCCAATTTTGACATAATATAAGAAATAGGCTAGAAAAATGAACAAACACTAAAAATGGGGGGAAAGAACTTGACTATAAAAAGTTACTACTCAAGACAAAAACTCAGAAGAGAAAAACTCAACAGCTACAACCATAGCCTCAAAGAAAATGCTAATTGGATTCAAATTCAAGAAGAATTTTTGGATGAGTTAAAGACAGAGAAGAGGTACAGAAGAAAAATTAGGGAAGGAAATGAGAGCAATGCAAGAAAAGTATGAAAAAAAGACTTAAAATTTGGCAAAAAATTACTAAAGAAACTAACACCTTAAAAAAAAGAAGTGATGCAATGGTATAAGTGGCACAAAAATTCACTGAAGAAAAGAACTACTTAAAAAGCAATATTAGCCAAATAGAAAAAGAGATAAAAGAACAAAAACCATTTAGTGGACAAAAGAACTCATTAAAAACTAGAATTGGTCGAATGGAAAAAGAGGTACAAATGCTCACTGAACAATACCACTACTGGGTCTATACCCTGAAGAGATTATGAAAAATTGTAAAAACATCACTTGTACAAAAATATTCATAGCAGCCCTGGCAAAGAATTGGAAATCAAGTAAATGTCCTTCAATTGGGGAATGGCTTAGCAAACTGTGGTATATGTATGTCATGGAACATTATTGTTCTATTAGAAACCAGGAGGGATGGGAATTCAGGGAAGCCTGGAGGGATTTGCATGAACTGATGCTGAGAGAGATGAGCAGAACCAGAAAAACACTGTATACCCTAACAGCACCATAGAGGCGATGATCAACCTTGATGGACTCACTCATTCCATCAATGCAACAATCAGGGACAATTTGGGGCTGTCTGCAATGGAGTATACTATCTGTATCCAGATAAAGAACCGTGGAGTTTGAACAAAGTTCAAGGACTATTCCCTTTAATTTAGGGGAAAAAACAGATATCTTATTGTCTGATCTTGTTATTTCTTGTATTTTATTTTTTTCCTCTTAATGATATGATTTCTCTCTTAACACATTCAGTTTAGATCAGCGTATAGCATGGAAACAATGTAAAGAATAACAGACTGCCTTCTGAGGGGGAAGCAAGATTAGGGGGAAAATTGTAAAATTCAAAATAAATATAATCTTTCAAAAAAAGCTCACTGAAAAAAATAATTACTTAAAAATTAGAATTGGGCAACTGGAAGCTAATGATTCCACAAGATTTCAAGAAATAATAAAAGAAAGTCAAAGGAATGGGGGGAAAAACAGAAGAAATGAGAAATATCTCATTGGGCATTATTCCACATTGCTCTCCAGAATGGTTAGATCAGTTCATAATTCCACCAACATTGCATTTAATGTGTTTATCCATGTCCAATCCAACATTTGTCATTTCTTTTTTCTGTCATATTAGATAATCTGAAAACTACCAGGAAGAGAAACTAATGTTATATGTAATCATATGAAGAAAAATGCTCTAAATTTGATTTTTAAAATGCAAGTTAAAACAATTCTGAGGTGCCAGTTCACACCTATCAGAACTATTGTAAGAGATGATGGAAATAAGAATAGAGGGGCCGCTAGGTGACACAGTGGATAGAGCACCGGCCCTGAAGTCAGGAGTACCTGAGTTCAAATCTGGCCTCAGAAACTTAATAATTACCTAGCTGTGTGGCCTTGGGCAAACCACTTAACCCCACTGCCTTGCAAAAAAAAAAGAAAGAAAGAAAATAAGAACAATAATAAACTGCTGGTGAAGTTATAAACTACTCCAGTAATTCTAGAGGATTTGGAACTATGCCCAAATGTCTATAAAATTGCCATACCCTCTGATCCAGCAATATTTTAACCAAGTCTGTACCCCAAAGGGATCAAAGAAAAAGGAAAATGAGCTATATGTTTAAAATATTTATAGCAGCTCTTTTTGAGGAGGCAAAGAATTAAAGATTGAGAGGATGTCTATCAATCAGAGAAAGGCTGAACAAGTTGTGGTATATGGTTGTGATGGAATAGTATTAAACAATAAGAAATGATAAGCAGGTGGATTTCAGAAAACCAGGAAAGACTTACATTAACTGATGTAAAGTGAAGTGAGCAGAACCAGGAGAATATTCTACACAGTAACAGCAACACTGGACAATGATCAACTGTGAATGACTTAGCTATTCTCAGCAATAGAAGATAATTCCAAAGGATTTATAATGTAAAAAATACTATCTACCTCTAGACAGAGTGGACTGTTGAACTCTGAGTAGAAATTAAAGTATAGCCTTCTAATTTTCTTTATTTCTCTTGGTTTTTTAATGATATGACTAATATGGTAGTATGTTTTGCATAACTTCACATGTATAATTGTTATAATTGTGCTTGCTTTCTCAATGGGTTGGATAGGGGTTGGAGGAAAAGAAAACTTGGAACTCAAAATTAAAAAAAAGAATGTTTAAAACAATATACATATATATATATATATATATATATTTTAAAAAACAGTGCAAAATACCTTAGATTAAGTGTGAAAAGTCTTTGAAAGTCATTTAATGAAGTTAGATGATGACAGATAGAAACTATTCCAATAATCTGAGAAATTTGGTCATATCTACAGGAATCATCTATAAATTATCAGAGTTAGGAATAGATAGGAATTCCAGAGATTGCAGCTTGTGCCTTTCCAGCTTATTCCTGAAGAGTAATCACCTAGAGGTGGAGAAATTGAGGAAAAACTATGACCCTGTCTTCTCCTCCCACCCCCCATCTCCCCACATATACACACTTTGAATAAGGAGGACCTTTTAGCATTAGTCAGAGGATGCTGGATTTCCCATCAGTATCTAAAATACCACTCCCAATCATCTGGTGACATCAAGTGCCAAGGAGAGATTGTATTCATGCTTCTATAAGGATCCCAAACTTCTTGAGCATCCCTCAAATGGGGAAAAAAGAACTGCCAGAAACCAGGAGCCTTTCCACTTCATACTCTCCAAGTCTGAGAGCATGTTCCCTTTGATTCTGGATGTATTGATGGGAGAGTATGTCACGGACTTTCTTGAGGACGGGAGATATTTTGGACCAACTATTTTTGATGAATAATAATAATAACACAATACTTTTCTAAATGCTACTTCAGTCTGACTGACTGATTAATAAGTGACAATCTCGAAATGAAGCAAACTGGTAGAGAATCAAACTGACAGAATTGAGAATATCCCTAGAACTCTGAGGGGAAGATGTAGTCTGGCTAATTCTGGGAAGCAAATGCTAACAGAGAGTAGGAGATGGAATGAGGATGGTCCAGAGTTTATAAGAACTACATGGAGTGGTCTCATGTGACATCAATCACATTACCTTACTCCACACCCAGCAGTACCCTCTCTGATACTACAAATTAAGGGATCTGAACCCAACTGCCTTAAAGGTTCAAGGAACACAGAGGCCATAATCTGGCACTGGCATACTTCTCACTACTGACTGAACCAAGTCTAATAACTGTTCACATGGAACCCTTCTCCATTTTAGCATTCAAAATTTCCCTTTAAATATTTGCTACTAACAGTAATATTTGCACAGGAGGTGACTCTACTCGAACCCTAGGTCCATTGCATAATTCCTTCTTTACAATCTGTCCTCCAAGATTCTCCAAGCAATATTCTAACAATTAGGCTAAGCCTGTTTATATGGGTGCAGAGTGTAGAGGGGACGCTTTAGTGGAAAAGGTATCATTTAATAGAGTATCCCAGTACTGCCTGGATCTAGTGCTAGTCTTATTGTAGCACCTGGTAGCCAAGTGTGTCCAGAGTAGAAGGGACCCTCCATGGTAGAGGAAGAGGGTGATCTGGTCTCCTGGAGTCAATAGCCCAGTCTTGCTATTCAAATACCAAGTCAAAAGGATTTGTTTGCTCGTCTGAAGGGTAAGGGTCTAATTCCCAGATTCTCCCTCTGACAGGGAGTAACCTATTAGAACTTTGTAAAGACAGTGTTTGCTTGCTAAATTGTACCACTATGTACTTGAAAATAGGGAAGCATGTGAATTACAACCATGCCACATAGTTTTTTCCTAAGACTATACTACAAAGTGCCTAGGGAGGACATTGGAATCAGATAATATAAGACTTCTTAAGTTCACTAAAGAACAGTCCAGGATTTGATCCTTGCCAAAACACTCCAGTACACTGAGTGAAACTAGAAAATGTTCAAACCGGGGAGAGGAGAGGGAATATGGAGGATAGAAACCATTCCATCCAGTTTAAGGTCAGATACCCTAACTAGATGAGAACACATATCAAATCAATCAACCCAAAGATCTTAGAAAAATCTTTGAAAAATCATGGATGAAATGAAGTGTTAGGCAATCTATTCCAATAGACTGGGAAACCTGGTCACACCTCCAGGAAGCACCTATAAATTATAAAATGAGTTGAGATTGGAACGAAATTCTAGAAATAGGAGTTTGTGGCTTTCCAGCATGTAAGGGAGGGGGCGGAGAAGAAGGGAAAAGGTCAGAAGAGAGAACTCTTGGAGCTGGCATGAGGATGGCTCAGAACTTTTTAGAGTTATGATATTTTTCAAGATGCCAACTATTTGGGTAATGTTGTCCACTTTTCACGGCAAGTTGGTTTTTTTTATTTTGCCAAGTGTTCTAATTTCATTTTTCTCCTTTTTCTGTTTTTTTTTTTCATTTCTACCATCCATTTTGGAGTCTTATGGATAATCCATTTCTCCACACTTCCTGAAATTCTAATCTGAGATTTTTTTCCTCTGAGAATTTTTATTGAGATCTTTTCGGCCAATAGTATCTCTTAATTATAGAAGTATTTTTTTCTGTTTGCTTATATTTCTAGCTTTAGACCTGGGGTGAGGATTTAGTTCCAAACTTAAACCATAGGCCCTCCTCCACTGTTGCATAGGGTGGCAGAGCCCAGACACTATCTCCCACTGCAATCCTGGAGTGAAACAATATGGTATTGGCATTCTGTCCTCCTTCTCTACTCTGAAGGTTACTGGCCTGAAGTTTCAAGGTGGGAGATTTCTGGGTGCCAAATCCTGCCTTCTACAACCTGGTCTAGAGCCAGAGATTGAACACACCTTGTCCACCACATTAGTCTCTGGAGTTGCCAACAGAAATCAGATCAAGCTTGCTCTGGTCTGGTCTCCTAGGGCAAGCCCTGCCTGGAATCCCAGGGCTGACCTGGACTCCAGAGTTATAGATATTGTTGACATCAAGCCCCAGCTGCTATCAAAGTTTGAAGTATCCTTCAAATGCATAGGTTTGTCTCCCAGAAATCCCAGGTTTCAGGGGCCTAATCCAGATCAGATGAGGTTGACTTCTAAGGCTCCCGATCCAAGATTGTTGGCCTTGTCGGTGCACTGGCCAATCATCTATCCAAGGTGCAGTCTGGTTCAGATCTGCAAGTTTCATCTTGGTTATGTCTGCTGGCTAGCCTAGTTTGCTATGCAACCCCATAACCAAAGTGAGAAGATTCAAACTTTATCACTGAGGTTAGAACTGACTTTAGACCCATCACATGGAGCATCCAAGTCCATGATTGAGTCTTTCATGGAAGAATGGAGGTCCCTAACCCAGGTCAAACTTTGCTTCTGGTTCCATCTATACCTGGTGTCTTTTCAACCTTTTCTTCACTATCAATAAATATTCCTCAGGGGATCCAGGCTCACCTAGACTCTTTCCTATAGCCAACCCAGTCAGAAGTCTTGTGTCTTTTCTAGTTATCAGTATAAGGAATTCTCAACCAATTCACTTCATCTTTCAGCATTGTGGGTAGTCAGCTGCACTTGGAGTCATGATACTGGTCAAGGCCTTAATCTTCCTTGACTCCTTTCTTCCACCTTTAAAATGAGAGTGTTTGGTATCTACTGGTGCATCAAGTTCTAGATTCAATAAATCTCATCTCATAACTTATGTGTCATTATTTTATCATTCACTGAGAGGCCAGGGGTGTCAGCACATACTTCTTCCCTGGACCATCTGCCTTCCTCTCCATTAATATCCTTAAATGTGCATTTTTTATGTAAGTAAATCATTGCCTTTCCTTACTACTTTGTGTGACATGTCTCCAGTCACCAACATCCTGACAAAGGTCAAGTTTTCTTAACTTCAAATCCATACGTTTTAACTTTTTTTCCTATCAAAATTCCACTTTAAGTTGCAGCTGTGGTTTTCTTTATTTCCTATTTTTTAAAATGTTTCCTATCCACAATGGCATGAAGTGTAGAGAAGTGTTCGTTGAAACTCCACACTTTCTTTCTGGGATAGAAACCAACCTCCACTTGGAACCTAGATAAAGGCCTCTCAGCTAAAGCAGAAATACAAGCATTGAAGACTCACTGCAAGTCCGTGCAAAATTCCCCCAGCTCTGTCAAACAACCGCACTGCTTGGCCGAATTTTGGTTGTGTTTACCCTTCACCTTTGCTCAAATTCTCTTCTCAAAATTCAATATTTGGCCTCTTCTACATTGTTCCAAAAGTTTCCAGATCACCTGCACCATCTCCTTTTCCTTTTTATTCAGCTGATGCCCTTATCTAGCCTCCTGTTCCTTCTCTAACAAAGATCAGGAGAATTTCTAAGCATCCTTTATATCTGTGATTGACTGACTCAAATCAAGCCTCCGGCTGCAAGTAGAAAACAAATGCTGACTTCCAGGCAAGATGACGGAGAGAAGACAGGCACAGTTCTAAAGTCTCCTGATATCTTCCCCATCTATCACATGAAACAAACCTCTTAAAAGAAATCCGACTCAAAAAAACCCAGAAAGAAAAGCCAAGAGAAAGAACATCTACCTAGGGATTTGTCTCCAGCAAGAGCTGTGGCAGAATTCTGGCGGGTGAGTCTGGGCCCAGAGGGAGGATCAGCCCCCAGTCAACCAGACTAGCAGCTGAATTGGAACCAGGAGTCTGAGGGTCCGAGAGCCAGGCTGGCTGGATCAGAGGTGGGGCTGGACCGCGGGAGCGTGAGTCTGCGGGGGAGCAGAGGCACTGGTGCTGAAGCTCTACCCCTGGAGATCCCAGACAGAACTGGGGGTAGAATTCTGGAGCAGGGGAGCAGTGGACACCATCCCTGGGCTCCTCTGGTCTGAGTCCCATTACAACTCAGACTTCTCCCCTAACAAAGAAATGCAAACTACTTCTGCCTCAGGCCCAGGTGTGTGAGGAGAAGAACCAGCCCAGCTGAAGAATGACCTCAGGCCAGGGTAAAGCCCACCATTGATTGAAGGCAAAAGAATTCAATACCTCCAACTCCTCCCTTCAAGGAAAAGGAGACCACCTCAACCAAGGTCACAGACACTCCAGAGAAAGCAACCAGCACCTCCTACTGGCCAGCCAGAGAAACTGCACTCAGTGAGTAAAGCCTTTAGCGATCCCAAGCCCCAGTGAACCAGCCCCTCCAAAACTCAGGTCTCAGCAAAATGAAGAAGGGTCAGCGAAAAGGTGGATCCATAGAAAAATTCTTGGAAGGGAAAGACACTAACTCAGAGAGACCTAGAACCTCTGAGGAGAATACAATCTGGTCTCCAGCACAGAAAGACTTCCTTGAAGAAATAAGGAAGGAGTTTAAAAATCAACTAGAAAATTTGAGGGAGACAATTAATACCTTACAACAAGAAAACAAATCTCTTAGATCTTCAAATGGGCAAATGCAAAAAGAAATCAATTCTCTCAAAACCTCAATTGGTCAAATGGAAAGCTCTTTCAAAAGTAGAATTGACCAAGGAGAAAACGAGTTGCAAAAGGTTAATGAAGAAAACTCCCCCCACAAAAAAGAATGGAGTCTACAGAAACTAATGACTCCCTGAGAAAGCAAGAGTCAGTTAAACAAAATCAAAAAATAGAAAAAAATAGAAGCAAATGGAAAATACCTCATCAACAAAACCACTGACCTCGAGAATAGATCAAGGAGGGGCAACCTGAAAATTATAGGACTTCCTGAAAACATTGAAGAGAAAAAAAGCCTGGACTTAATATTACAGGATCTAGTGATGGAAAACTGCCCTGATATCATGGAATCGGAGAGCAAAGTAGTTATTGAAAGAGTACATCGATCCCCACCAGAAAAAGATCCTAAAATGAAAATACCAAGGAATGTTGTGGCCAAACTGCAGAACTATCAGATAAAAGAGAAAATCCTGCAAGCAGTCAGAGAGAAACAATTTAAATATCAAGGAGCCACAGTAAGGATCAAGCAGGACCTGGCTGCATCAACTTTAAGGGATCGAAGGGCCTGAAATGAGATATTTCGAAGAGCACGGGAGCTTGGAATGCAGCCAAGAATCTACTTTCCTGCAAAGCTGAGCCTTCTCTTCCAGGGAAAAAGATGAACATTTAACGAAATGGAAGAATTCCAAAAATTTCTGATGAAAAGACCAGAGCTAAACAGAAAATTTGGGCATCAAACAGGAGGTTCAAGAGACACATGAAAAGGTAAAAAAAGGGGGGGGGGGGGGGCGGTAAAAGAAAAAAAATGCAATCCAGTAAGTTGAAACTGGCTATATCCAAGCATGGGGGTAAACAAAAAAGATTCTCATAAACCTTGAGAGATGTAACTCTAACAGAGAGAATACACCTAGCCAGAAATGATGGACATTCATGACCTATCCATGAGACTGCTATCTAATGGGATTTAACTGGCTTTAACCCCACTTGGGAGAAAAACTCTAAATATCTCTCAGGAATTTTGACTCTATTCAATAGAATATACAGAATTAAAAGAGACAGCCACTTAGAATTTTCTATGACTTAGATAGAATGATCTAAAAAAAAAAAAACACTACTGCCCTACAAAGGGGGACAGGAAAGAGATGGGAGGAGGGAGGGGATTGAATGGGGTAAATCTCATTACACTTAGAGGTACAAAAAAACCTATGTTAATAGTGGGGAAGAAGGGAGCAGAGGAGAAACACCTGAATCTTCTTCTCATCAGACTTGGCTTAAAGTCAACCTACACATACTCAGTTAACTTATAAAACATCTAACCTTTCAAGTATTAAAAGGGGAAAAGGGGAGGGGGGATGGAGAAAGGGAAGGGGAGTGGGGGAAATAAGGGGAAATAACAAAAGGAAGAGAAGGGAAAAAGGGAAAGGGGAAACAAAGGGGAGGGCATGATATAGGAGGGCAAACACACTGAAGGGGGTCGTTTTCAGAAACAAAAAACTGGGGAATATGGAAAAAAGAGAGGGAAGGGGGAAAACACAAACAGAGAGAAAATAGCATGGAGGGCAATAAAGAATTAGTAATCATAACCTTGAATGTGAATGGGATGAACTCTCTCTTAAAACGTAAGCAAATAGCAGAGTGGCTTAAAAACCAGAATCCTACAATATGCTGCTTAAAAGAAATTCATTTGAAGCAGAGAGATACATATAGAGTAAAGGTAAAAGACTGGAGCAAAATATATTTTGCTTCAGCTGAAGTAAAAAAAGCAGGGGTAGCAATCCTTATCTCAGACAAAGCAGCAGCAAAAATAGCATTAAAAGAGATAAGGAAGGAAATTTTATCCTCCTAAATCGTACCATAGACAATAAAGTCATTTCAATATTTAATATATATGCACCCAGTGGGACAGCATCCAAATTCTTAAAGGAGAAGCTGAAAGAATTACAGGAAGACATAGACAGCAAAACTCTACTAGTGGGAGACCTCAACCTCCTGCTATCAGATCTAGATAAATCAAATCATAAAACAAACAAGAAAGAAATTATGGAGGTAAATAGATTGTTAGAAAAATTAGATATGGTAGACTTATGGAGGAAACTGAATGGGGATAGAAAGGAATATCCCTTTTTCTCTGCAGTACATGAAACTTATACAAAAAATTGAGCATGTACTAGGACATAAAAACCTAATGATCAACTGCAGAAAGGCAGAAATAGTGAATACATCGTTCGCAGACCACAACGCAATAAAAGTCATATGCAATACTGGGCCAAGGAGATATAGACTCAGAACCAATTGGAAACTGAATAACCTCATTTTAAAAAATGAGTGGACTAAAAACCAAATTATAGAAAGAATTAACCATTTTATCCTAGATAATGATAATAATGAAACAACATACCAAAACCTATGGGATTCATTCAAAGCAACTCTCAGGGGATATATTATAGCTCTAAATGCTTATATGAATAAATTGGAGAAAGAGGAAATCAATGAACTAAACATGCAACTAAAAAAATTAGAGGAAGAACAAATCAAAAATCCCCAATTAAGTACCAAATTAGAAATTCTAAAAATTAAATGAGAAATTAATAAAATTTAAAGCAAAAAACTATTGAATTTATAAATAAGACCAAAAGTTGGTATTATGAAAAACCCAATAAAATTGATAAACCTCTGGTCAATTTGATTAAAAAAAAAGAAAGAAGAAAACCAAATTTCTAGTATCATAAATGAAAAAGGTGAACTCACCACCAATGAGGAGGAAATTAAAGTAATAATTCGAAATTATTTTGCCCAACTCTATGCCAATAAAGTTGATAATCTAAATGAAATGGATGAATATTTACAAAAATATAAGTTGCCCAGGTCAAATGAAGACGAGATTAAATATCTAAACAACCCTATCTCAGAAAAAGAAATTCAACAAGCCATTACTGAACTCCCTAAAATAAATCTCCAGGGCCTGATGGATTCACAAGTGAATTCTACCAAACATTTAAGGAACAATTGGTTCCAATCCTATATAAACTCTTTGGAAAAATAGGGAAACATGGAACTCTGTCTAACTCTTTCTATGAAATCAATATGGTACTGTTACCTAAACCAGGAAGAGTTAAAACAGAGAAAGAAAATTATAGACCTATTTCCCTGATGAATATAGATGCAAAAATCCTAAATAAAATCTTAGCAAAATGATTACAACAAGTCATCACTAGGATAATACATTATGATCAAGTAGGATTTATTCCAGGAATACAGGGTTGGTTCAATATTAGGAAAACCGTTAGTATACTCAATCATATCAACAACAAACCTATCAGAAACCATATGATCATATCAATAGATGTTGAAAAAGCTTTTGACAAAATACAACATCCATTCCTATTAAAAACACTAGAGAGTGTAGGAATCAATGGACTGTTCCTTAAAATAATTAGCAGTATCTATCTGAAACCATCAACAAGCATTATATTCAATGGGGAAAGGCTAGAGGCATTCCCAATAAGATCAGGGGTGAAACAAGGGTGCCCATTATCACCACTACTATTCAATATTGTATTAGAAATGTTAGCATCAGCAATTAGAGAAGAAAAAGAAATTGAAGGAATTAGAATTGGGAAGGAAGAGACAAAACTCTCACTCTTTGCAGATGACATGATGGTCTACCTAGAGAATCCCAAGAAATCATCCAAAAAACTACTGGAAACAATTAGCAATTTTAGCAAAGTTGCAGGTTATAAAATAAACCCTCATAAATCCTCAACTTTTCTATATATGTCTAGCAAGAAACAACAGGAAGAGCTAGAAAGAGAAATCCCATTCAAAGTAACCTCAGACAATATAAAATATTTGGGAGTCTATTTGCCAAGACAGACTCAGAATCTTTTTGAAAACAATTATAAAACACTTCTCACACAAATTAAAACAGATTTAAATAACTGGGCAAATATCAACTGCTCATGGATAGGGAGAGCTAATATGATAAAAATGACAATTCTACCAAAACTACCTGTTTAGTGCCCTACCAATCAAAATTCCAAAAAATTACTTTAATGAGTTAGAAAAAAATTGTAAGTAAATTCATATGGAGAAATAAAAAGTCAAGAATTGCCAGGAGCTTAATGAAAAAAAGTGCAAAAGAAGGTGACTTAGCCCTACCAGATCTAAAATTATATTATAAAGCATCAGTCATCAAAACTGTTTTGTATTGGCTAAGAAATAGAGTGGTGGACCAGGGGAACAGACTAGGTGTAAAAGCAGGAGAGGATTATAGTAATCTGCTGTTTGATAAACCCAAAGAGTCTGGCCATTGGGATAAAAACTCCCACTTTGATAAAAATTGCTGGGAAAATTGGACGTTACTATGGAAGAAACTTAGATTAGACCAACACCTCACACCCTTTACCAAGATGAGATCCAAATGGTTACAGCACATAGACATAAAAAACAATACTATAAGCAAATTAGAAGTTCAAGGACTAGTCTACCTGTCAGATCTATGGAAAGGGGAACAGTTTATGACTAAGGAAGAGTTGGAGAACATCACCAAAAACGGATTAGATGATTTTGATTAGATTAAATTAAAAAGGTTTTGCACAGATAAAACCAATGTAACCAAGATCAAAAGAAATGCAGTAAATTGGGAAATGATCTTTACAACTAATGCTTCTGACAAAGGACTCATTTCTAAAATATACAGAGAACTGAGTCATATTTTAAAACAAAAAGCCATTCCCCAATTGACAAATGGTCAAAGGATATGCAAAGGCAATTTACAGATGAGGAGATCAAAGCAATCCATAGCCATATGAAAAAATGCTCTAAATCATTAATTATAAGATAAATGCAAATTAAAGCTCCCCTGAGGTACCACCTCACTCACACCTCTCAGATTGGCCAATATGACCAGGAAGGATAATGATCATTGTTGGAAGGGATGTGGGAAATCTGGGACACTATTACACTTTTGGTGGAGCTGTGAACTTATCCAACCCTTCTGGAGAGCTACATGGAATTATGCCCAAAGGGCAACAAAAATGTACATACCCCTTGACCCAGCAATACCACTACTGGGTCTATACACTGAATAGATGAGGGAAAAGGGTAAAAACATTACTTGTACAAAAATATTTATAGCAGCCCTGTTTGTGGTGGCAAAGAATTGGAAATCCAGTAAATGTCCTTCAATTGGGGAATGGCTTAGCAAACTGTGGTATATGTATGTCATGGAACACTATTGTTCTATTAGAAACCAGGAGGGATGGGATTTCAGGGAAACCTGGAGGGATTTGCATGAACTGATGTTGAGTGAGATGAGCAGAACCAGAAAAACACTGTATACCCTAACAGCCACATGGGAGTGATGTTCAAGCTTGAAGGACTTGCTCATTCCATCAGTGCAACAATCAGGAACAATTTTGGGCTGTCTGCAAAGGAGAGTACCATCTGTATCCAGATAAGGAGCTGTGGAGTTTGAACCAAGTACAAGGACTATTCCCTTTAATTTAGAAAAAAAAACAGCTTATTGTCTGATCTTGTTACCTCTTAGACTTCTTGTCTCTTCTTTAAGCATATGATTTCTCTCTCATCATACCCAATTTGGATCAAGGTACAACATGGAAACAAAGTAAAGACTGACAGAGTGCATTCTGGGGGGGAGAGCGGGGAGTGAAGCAATATTGGGGGAAAAATGTAAAACTCAAATAATATCTTCAATAAAATATAAATTTAAATTTAAAAAAGGAAAAAAGAGAATAAAGAATGTTAGAAGTGAAAAAAAAATAAAACTGTCCTGTCTTTTCTTCAAAAAAAAAGAAAACAAGTGCTGTACCATCACACACACACACAGACACACACAGACACACACAGACACACACACACACACAGACACACAGACACAGACACACACACACACACACACACACAGCCTCTAGCCCCAGTCTCCACCTCATTATCTTCCACTCATCTAGAAACAAGAAGAATGAGAAATAGGGAGTTAACTGGAAGCAACAACTAATTATCATCAAATTGAGGAGGAATGACCAGATCTGGGCCCAAACCCCTGATCAACAGTTTAGGGGTTTTCTTAGGACATTCTTCCCATCACAACTCATAATGCTCGACCACACCTGGTCTAGGATACTGATGTCCTTGGATCAGGCTTCTACCCACCAGTCTATCCTTCCCTCAGTTTCACAAATGATCTTCCTAATAATACACAGGTTTGACCATGTTACACCTCTTCCTAAGCAACTCCGATGTTTTTCTATTGTGTCCAGGATCACATAGAAAATCCTGGCATAATTCAGCCTCTTCTGAACTTTCCAGTCTTCTTACACTTTATTCCCTCTCAACAATTTAACAACACTGGCCTATTTCTGTTCCTCAATCATGACATCCCTCTTTCCTTGGAGGCCTTTCCCAATTCTTCCTCTTCCTTCACCTCCCCACAGTGGTCCTTCAGAGAGTACTACTGTTCATCCGCTCTGTAAGAAGATACCTGTTTGCATTTTTGTGCCCCCCATTAGATGGAGTTCCTTGAGAAAAGAGACTTTTTTTGACTTTGTATTCTTAGCCCTAAGCATATGACTGATCCATAGCAGGTTTATTCAAATGTTGGCTGATTGATTAACTAAAGTATTATCTTACCTGAGACCTCAGATATAGAATGGTTGAGAAAGTCAAGGTGAAGAGAAACCTCTGCCTGAGTTTTAGCCCCTTCTTCTTCCCAATCCCTGCATCTTCATCCTGCTACTACCTGCACAGGAAATAAACAATGTATGAGATAGAGCTATGGAGATGGAAACAAAGCCTTCAGAAAGTCCAAATTCAAGTCTTAGTTCTGCCACTTTCTAGCTCTGTGACCTTCCTTCTGTGGGCCTCAGTTTACTACTGTGTCAAATAAGACAGCTGAGACTAAGTTCATTTCCATTTCTAAGTCTCTTCCCTTCTCTGTGCTTCAGTTTTCTCCTCGGTAAAATGAATGAGTGGACCATTAACTGGATAGCCCTTATTGGACTGCCCTAGAAGTTTGTCCCTTATCCTGACATGACTCAACAATTTTATGTGGTCTTGAGTGAGGTTGGAGATTGGCAGCTGACAACCACTCGAGAAGCATAACAGATGCTGACAAAGCCAGTATCCACAAAGGTCCTAGCAGACTAGGATAATGGACTGAATAGAAGATGATGGATTTTAGCATCAATCTTATTGTGATTTCTGTTGACAAGTGTGGAATTTCCAAAACCTTAAAAAAAAGACTAAGAAAAATCAAGAAAGAAACTGAATTTAGCAAACCAAAACACTTCAAAAGATTATAAAAGACTGAGCACATATCTCTAACTTCCATTATTTTACTCATCATGAATCTCACTCCAAAAATGTATACATCAACTTGGGCAATAGCAAGTCCCACTTTGACCTGGTTTCCTGTTGTTTTGAAACTTCTGTGCTGGAGGGAAAACAGGAGTTTGTGGTCAATAGTGTTGTTTTTCATAATATGGTACCATTAAATGTGTGTATTGTTCTTTTGATTTAACTGTCTCTGCATTCCAGCAAAGTATTGGAGATATACATCAGAAAAAGAAAGACAGTCTCTGCCTTTGAGGATTTTACAATCTAATGAGAGAAGAAAGACTATCCACCAAAGGAAGTTGTAAAGGGGGGTGTAAGAGCAAAAGTGGGTCAGCAATAGGAGGAGACAAAATCTAGGGAGGAGAAGGAACTCAACTAACATCATATGTAGGATCTTTGATCTAGAGCTAGAAAGGATCTCAGAGACTATTTAGCCCAACCATTTTACAGAGAAGTAAACTGAGGCACCAAGAAATGCCCAGAGTCACAAAGGTAACAAGTATCAGAGCCAGAATTTCGAATCTGGTCGTCTAATTGTCAATCTGGAGCTCTTCCCACTGCCTCACTTTATAGAATTCTTCATATTCATATTTTTTCCTCTTTTTTGGACTAGGATTTGTGATTTAATCAGTGTAGGGAGCTCCCCAGTGAGAAAGCTTCCACCATCAATACAGATCAGCATCTTCTCTGAAACTCATAGCTTTAAAAAATGTTTAGTAGCACTGAGAGATTAAGGGATTTGGCCAGAGTCCCAACACTGCTACAAGTCAGAGACCCACTAGAACCCAAATCTAGCTTTGAATCATGGTTTCTATTCATTACACTATACTATACTGCCACTCTTCTAATTTGTTATGGTCTAATAATGTTCCCTTATATACACTGATATATACCATGATTTATTTGCAATTTCCCAATTGCTCTATCCACTGTGCCTGCCACCATTTGTTTAACAATGTCCCAATTGATAAACACTCGGATTGTTTCCAGTTTTTGCTATTACAAATAACATTAACGATAATGTTTCTTTCATGCCTGTAGCTTCCTTGGTGTATCTTTCCCAGTAGTGGGACCACTTGGATAAAATGCATGCGTGTTTTTGTAATTCTTGTTCAGTGATTCAGTTTTGCTTTTCAAAAAGATTGGGTTATTTCCCAGCTCCATCAACAGTATGTTACCACAACTCTGCCAACATAGAACTTTGTCATATTTTATGATCTTTGTCGATTTCACGGGGGTCAAGAGGTACCTAAGTTTGTTTTCATTTACATTTCTTTCTCAAAGATTTCAAACATTTGTTTCTGTGATTGCTGATAGTTGGTGTTCTATTTTCTTTCCAGAACTATCTGTACATATCCTCTGATTACTTATCACTTAGAGAATGGTGTTTACTCATAAATTTGTGTCATTTCCTTATAAATTGTGAATGCTGAACTTTTATCAGAATGATTTGCTACAAAAACATTTCACCAGCTTTTCTTTCTTTCCTTTTTATTTTTGATGTGTTGCCTTTTGCTGCACAAAAGTGGTTTTTTTTAGATAATCAAATACATCCATTTGACCTCTGAAAGTCACTAATCATTAAGAATTTATCCACTATCCACAGTTGTGAAAGATGTAACAAGTCATTGACTGATTGGATTTTTATGGTATCTTTTTAATGTTTTGTTCTCATCTTTTAAAAGCCCCCTTTTGACCTGACTACCCTCTCTCCAAGCAATCTTCCTATATCTCCTCCCTTTCACAGCCAAATTCCTAGAGAAATCTATCCACATGCCTTGCTTCCACTTCTTTCTTCTCACATCCCTTGAAATCTAGCTTCTGACTTCATCACTCAACTGAACCTGTTCTCTCTGGGTACTGATTGCTCTCAATTGCTAAATCCAATAGCCTTTTCTTAATCCTCATTTTTTTACTGAACTTGATTGACTACCCTCTCCTCCTAGATAGTCTCACTTTTCCTCCATTAAACTTTTACCTGTTTGATCACTCCTAAGACTCCTTTGCTGGTCATCATCCATTGTCCATATGGATCAACTCATCTCATGATTTGAATTCTCCAAGTACATGTCGTAAAACTGTATATCCAGCCCCAATCTATCTCTAGAACTCTAGTCCCTCATCACCAACTGTCCATTGGTCATTTCCAACTAAGTGTTCCATTGGCATCTTAAACTCAATGTGTCTGAAATAGATCTCATTATCTTTGGGAACTCATTTCATACCCAAATGTCCCTGTAGAGGGTACCACCAATCCTTCAAGTTCCTCAGGTTTGCAAGGTAAGACAAATCCTGGAACAACCATTATTTGACTCCACAGAAAATTCTTAAGATACCAAGTCAGGCCCTTATACCATCTGAATTAATTCATTTTCCATTCATCTCAGAGATTTTTCCATATCTTTTTATCCTTCCTCAAACTTTCCAAAGTGTCCCCTTCATTTCCACCTCTCAACTGAGAACCCTGCCTAATATTTCACTGAAAGAATTGGCCAAGAGCTCCCTCTTCTCCCCTTCTACTTATCTCACATCAAGTACTTGCATGTCATGACATTACCTCCCAGATGTCATGGTGTTCTTTCAGAAGGAAGGACAAACATCAATCTCTCTGAGTAATAATAGTAGGCCCCATTTCTGCCAAGTTGTGTTCACAGCTCCTCTTTCTTTTTCTTTCTTCCTTTCTCCCTCGCTCCCTCTCATTCTTTTTCTTCCTTCCTTCCTTTCTTTTTTCTTTTCTTCCTTCCTTCTGTCCTTCCTTTCTTCCTTTCTTTCTTTCTTTCTTTCTTTCTTTCTTTCTTTCTTCCTTCCTTCCTTCCTTCCTTCCTTCCTTCCTTCCTTCCTTCCTTCCTCTTCCCTTACTTATAGATGCTGTGTCTAAAAGCCCTGATTGATTCAGAGTAAATATAAATAGCAATTTTTTTCTGTTTGGCCCAAAACCCCTGAGGTCTTATCCCAACCTCACCCCACCCCAATTGATTTTTTTAACTATGCAAAAGAGTTTTTCTTGTTTCTTTTCTTTCTTATCTGACTTAATCACTTAGGCACCCTCACAGTTTCATTTTTTTTTTCTTTTGGAAATTTCATTCTTGACCTCTTTTCCTCATCTTTCTCTTACCTAACCTTAATCATTGCATGGGCGTTTTCTCAGTCAAAGCTGGGAAAGGCCTAGGTTTAAAAGGCCAAGATTTCCCAATGCATCCAGGGTCATCTCCAGTTGTTATGATCCGTATCTGGCTACTGGACTCAGATTGCTCTGGGGAAGAAATGAGGCTGGTGACTTTGCACATCCCCCCACAACCTAAAATCACCCTACTTGCATGCCATGGCATCATCTCCCTGATGTCATGTTCTTCTTTGAGAAGGAAGGATAAAACCAGGAGGGACGGGAATAGGGGAAGCCTGTAAGGATTTGCATGAATTAATGCTGAGTGAGATGAGCAGAACCAGAAGAACATTGTACGCCCTAACAGCAACATGGGGGTGATGATCAACCTTGATGGACTTGTTCATTCCATTAGTGCAACAATCAGGTACAATTTTGGAGTATCTGTGATGGAGAATACCATCTATATCCAGAGAAAGAACTGTGGAATTTGAACAAAGACTGAAGACTATTACTTTTAATTTTTAAAAAATGGTTATCTTATTCTGTAATTTTGCTATCTCTTATACTTCATTTTCCCCCTTAAGGATATGATTTCTCTCTCATCACATTCAATGTAGATCAATATATACCATGGAAATAATACTTTCTGTGGGGGGTGGGGGGTAGTGGAGGGAAGCGAGATTAGGGAAAAATTATAAAATTCAAAATAAATTAATTAAATCTGAAAAAAGGAAAGGATAAACATCATCATCATCATCATCATCATCATCTCACATCACTCAAATGCTTTCTGTTATTATCTTGAAGACAACAGTTCTTCAAGAAAAAAAATACTCCATGTTGTTTAGTCATGAGACCCTATGGTCACACCAATACTGTCTATGGGGTTTTCTTGGCAAAGATACTGGAGTGGTTCATCATTTCCTTCTCTGGCATATTAAGGCTAATAGAAGTAACTTGCCATGGGTCAAACAATTAGTAAGTCTCTGCAGCCAGATTTGAGCTCAGGTCTTTCTGACTCCAAGTCCAGAACACTATCCACTGAGCCAGCTTTAAACAAAAAGTTGTTAGTCCTTTGTGAAGAAGACCATGACATCAGGATGGTGAAACCATAACATGTAAGTGAATTGGATTTATGTGAGGGTGGGGAAGGGGTGGTGCAAAGTCACCATCCTCACTTTCTCCTCCAGAGTCATCTGGGTCCAGTGGCCAGATAGGGATCAGGACAACTGGAGATGGCCCTTCAGTTTAATCCATATTATCAATATTTTTCCATTATTTTCTCAAGTTTACTCCATCACCAAAACAATAAGCCTTGATTTGAAATGTGCATTGATTTCTAAAGTGTAGATGTTCACACTGAAAATTTAGCAGTTGTCAGGAATTCATTGGAGTTGGCTCCAGTACATTCCTGTGGAGTATTGTCTCACATAAAGATATGGCTCTTCTCACCAAGGAAAAAATCTTCGGACACAAGTGCTCTCATTTCTTCTTGTCTTCTCCAGAATATTGTCAACCCCCCACCCCTGCCCCCCACACACATATCTGCTATCCTGCTCTCTGTTAACCTACAGTCCCACATCTCCACATGCCTTATTGGCCAACTTGAAAAAAATCCCAGAAACATCTTAACTTCAACATATTCAAAAGTGAATTCATTGTCCCTGTCCCTTCTCAAACGCTGCTCTCTCACTTCTTTACTCCTTTGAACATTCCACCATCCTCCCAATCACTCAGTCTGGTAACCTAGTAATCTCAACTGCTCACACCCTCTCATATCCAATCTCTTATCAAGGTCCACCAATTTTATCTTGCAATAGCTATCCAATACATCTCCTTCTCTCTAATGTTACTACCAGCCTAGTGCAAGTCCTCATCATCTCACACCTGAATTATCACAATAGTCTTCAAGTGAGTCTGCCTAGCTCAGTTCTCTCCCTCCTTCAATCTTTCCTCTATTAAGTCAACAAAGTGATTTTCTTAATGGACAAATCCATTCATGTCATCCCTGTACTCAGTGGTTCCCTTGTCACTTCCAGGATCAAATATAAAATCCTCTCTTTCATGTTCAAAGCCCTTCATAACCTGAACCATTTCCCCATGCCCAACACCTTTCCAGTTTTTTACACACCTCACATACTCCTTGGCTGACATCAACATCCTTGTTCTTCCTTCCATAGGATACTTCATGCTTGGAAGTCTCTCTCTCCTCATTTCTATTTTCATTATACTCTAAGAATGAACCTGCCCTTCTAAATCAATACTGATTAGAGAAATGCAAATTAAGACAACTCTGAGGTACCACCTCACAGCTATCAGATTGGCTAATGGTAAAAAAAAACAAATATGATCAATATTGGAGAGGATATGAGAAAACTGAGACACTAATGCTTTGCTGATAGAGTTGCAAACTGATCCAACCATTTTGGAGAGCAATTTGGAATCATGCTCAAGAGCTATAAAACTGTGTGTGTGTGTGTGTGCTTTGATCCAGCAATACCATCACTATGTCTATATCCCAAAGTGATTATAAAAAGGGAAAAGAACCCACAAAAATATTGGTAGCAGATCTTTTGTAGTGGCAGAGAATGGGAAACTGAGGGGATGTCCATCAATTGAGGAATAGCTAAACAAATTGTGGTATATGAATGTACTGGAGTACTACTGTTCGGTAAGAAATCATGAGCAACCAGATTTCAGAAAAGCACTGGAAAGACTTACATGAAATGATGTTGAGTGAAGTGAGCAGAACCAGGAGAACGTTGAACACATTAACAGCAACATTGTGTGATAATCAACTATGAGAGACTTGGTTCTTTTCAGCAGGACAATGATCAAAGACCATTCTAAAAGACTCGTGTTGGAAAATACCATCACCATCCAGAGAAAAAATGTGGACCAAAACATACTGTGTTCAACTGTTCTAGGGAAGCTAGGTGGTATAGTGAATAATGCACCAGTCTTGGAATCAAGAGAACCTGAGTTCAAACAGACTTCAGACACTTGACACTAGTTGTATGATTTTGGGCAAGTCACTTCACCCTGATTGCATTGCATCCAGGCCCAGTTCCAGTCATTCTGATTCATATCTGGCCACTGGACTCAGATGGCTCCAGAGAAGAAAGCAAAGCTGGGGGATTAACACAGCAACCCCTCCAATTGAAATTCACATGTATGCCATGGATCATGGTCTTCTTCAGGAACGAAGGACAAAAATTATCATCATCATTTTTACTTTTTTAAAATTTATTTTATGTTTTTTTCTTTCTCACAGTTCCCCCCCTTTCATTCTGATTCTTCTTTCACAACATGACTAATATGGAAATATGTTCAACATGGTTGTATATGTATAACCTATATCTACTTACTGTCATGAGGAAGAGAAAGGGAAAGGAGAGAGGGTGAAAAATGTGGAACTCAAAAGTTTATAGAAAAAAATGAATTCTGAAAACTATTTTTCTATGCAAATGGAAAAAATTTTAATTAACAAAAGAATGAATCAGCCACTCACCACTCATCATTCCTCTCTGCCCCTCTTTTGATTTCCACTTATATATACTCTTCTCCCATTAAGTTCCTTGCAGACTGCACTTTTTTCCCTATTTGTACTTGAATTCCCAGAACATAGTACACAGCTTGGCATATAGTAGTCACTTAATAAATGTTTATTTACCAATTAACTGACTTAATTCCCTGATTTCCTTCAAGTCTAAGCTAAAATTGCATTGTCTTTTTATTAACTCTAAGGGGGTTTTTTGCAAGACAATGGGGTTAAATGACTTGCCCAAGGTCACACAGCTAGGTAATCATTAAGTGCCTGAGACTGGATTTGAACTCAGGTACTCCTGACTCCAGGGCTGGTGTTCTATCCACTGCACCAGCTAGCTGTCCCAATCTTTTTATTAACTCTGATTGTCTCAGCTTCCTCATCTGTCAGATGAGTTAGACACTTGGACACCTTGCTGCCCACGTAGTTGATTAGACTCTAGATTTCCCCATGTGGAAGATAACTATTCCTAGCACACACTCCCCTTTGACTCTTCACCTGCATTGTCAAAGCAGCAACATCATGGAGTGTGAGGGAGGTCCAGATCTTTATTCATCCTTCCCCGGGATGTTGTTTTGCTACTTCAAACTGCAAGGTGTTGAGGCAATCTTCTTCCTCCAAGAGGCCCCTGCCCAACACTCAGGCTCGTGGAAAATGGAGAATGACAGAACTGGAGAGTTGGAAGCTAATTTAGTGACCATTTTGCCCAATCTATTCACATAAAGAATTCTTGCAATGACAATCCTGACAAATGGACTGCCAGACCCTGCTTGAAGGCCTCCAAAGAAAGGGAAACAAGTATTTCTCTAAATAGCTTGTTCTACTATTTGACAGCTGTCATTGTTAGGAAGTTTTTCCTAACATCAAGCCCTAATGGGTCTATTTGTGTCCCCGCCCCCCGTCACTCCTGGTTCTGGTTTCTGGGGACAAATAGAACAAGTGTCTGACTCCTACTTTATGAATGTCTTTCAGATATTTGAAGACATTATGTCTGTCCTGAGTCATCTCTCTCCAGGACAAAATCATTGTCACCATCACCTTCAGTCAATACTTTTATGACATGAACTCAAGATCTTTTGCCATCTTCGTCTTACCCAGCATTCTCTGGGTGCTCTCTAGCTTACCGATTCCCTTGATAAACCTTGACTCCCACAATATTCCAGGTTAGATCTGATTACAATGGGACTGTCATCTTCATATTTCTAGAAACTGTGCCCTGAATAATCCAATCCAAGATGAAATTGACTTTTTATTTGACTGCCACATCATGTTGGTGATTCAGATGAAATTTGGCAGTCTACTGAAATCCCCAGATCTTGTTTTCAGAATAACTGCTGCCTCTCCCATCTTGCACTTGCAAGGCTAATTTTTGATATCCAAATGCAAGACTTCATATTTATCCCTATTGAATTTCATCTTTTAAAATTTCAATCCAGTACTCTACCTAGTCGGAATTATTATGGATATTTACTGTCATCCAGTGTGTTAGTTATTCCCCCAAATTTTATGTCACCTGAAAATTTGAGAAGCATGTCATTTCTTAGGTAACTGTTAAAAATGTTGAGGACACAGTCAAGTATATATCTCCAGAATACCCCATTACTTAATATTGAACCACTGATCATTCTCTTTGAGTCCAATCATTCAGTCAATTCTGAATCCCTCTAAGTGTTTTATTGTCTCGTCCACATCTTTCCATCTTCTCTACAAAGAGTGAAGGAAATATTTCATCAAAAGCTATTCCTGAATCTAGGCAAATTATACCCCTAGTATTACCCTCATCTACTAGCTTAGTAATCCTGTCCAAAATTTGAAAGAAGAAAGAAAATTAGTTTTGATTGACATAACCTGTTCTTGATGAAACCATACTGGCTCTTTCTAGAAGTTTGAACCATGTATTTTATGATTCATTCTAGAATTTTCCCCGGAATCAAAGGCAAACTCACTTAAACATAAAGATTGTTTTTAACCTTTTCTGAAAACTGGGACAAGATTTGCCCTTCTAAAATTTTCTGGCACCTCTCCCATTTTCCATGAGCTTCCAAATATCATTCAAAGTAGCTCAACAATGACATATTCCAGTTCTTTGGGTATCCAAGGATGCATTCCTTGCATGAAAAATCCATTCTTTGGAATGCTAGTTTCGGACCTATGGACAAAAAGTGGAAATGGAAGTCCAGAAAGCACTCAGGAACTTGAAATCCATGAACTCCCCTTTCACAACACATTAGACGGACCCAGGCTGCTTACCATATGCTTCTCCTGCAAGTCGCTGGTTCATCTTCTGACCCCAGAGGGCAAAAAGACATACTCCACAGAAAAGAAATCTTTGGAAATCAAAAAGAAGCAAACCCTTTCACAACTAGTTCTTATAGATTATGATGAAAGAGAGTACTCCCCACCCCCACTCTGAATTGATAATAATGTTGAAGGCATCCCCTATCACTGGAGACCTTCCCAGTGTTCTCACAGCAGGTGGCTAGAGCACATGCCTATCTCCTTGGGAGTTTCCCTTTCAACAGAAGTCCATGGCTGGTAATTTCATCTATTTTATTGAGGACTGGATGGAGGGGGAAGAAGAGATACATCGAATTGATCAGGAGGTCCTCAAACTATACCCCCTTAAATTTAAATAGAATGAAATTTTGTTGAATTATTGATGGATCCATTTGTAATGGATTGTAATTTATACCATTTTGGTCTGTTTTGATTTTTTGCAAGCTGATACGTAGTTTTCCCTATAATTTTTGTTGAATCTTTTGATTTTAGGGTTATCAAACACTAGATTACTGTATCTCCTATTTCAAACTCATTATTGTCTAACCTCACTTATTTTTCTAATTAATATTCAGAACCTGGTAGCTTTGCTAATTGCTGATTTATAACATATTTTGAAACCTTGAGAGTATAGGTGCTCCCTTTTTACTTTTTTATTTGTCATAATTTCCTTTGATCTTGGTCATCTGATTTTCCATATTAATCTGGTTATTATTTTAATTCTATACTATGTTCTGATTTTAAGTCAGTACAGCATTAAATCTATAGGATAATTTTGTGAAAGAAATGTCCTTCTATTTACCAATATTTATTCATTGAACTGATTTTTCTTTTAAAATTATAGCTAGGATTTCTAGAACAATGTCACAAAAGACCGGTAAGAGAAGCTTGTAGGAGCTGAGGATCCCTATTGCTGCTGCTGGTCTCTTGTAGTCCTCACTTGGTTTTCTCAATCACCTCATTTTTTTTTAGTTTGTGCAAGGCAATAGGGTTAAGTTGCTTGCCCAAGGCTACACAGCTAGGTAATTATTAAGTGTCTGAGGCTGGATTTGAACTCAGGTACTCCTGACTCCAGGGCCAGTGCTCTATCCACTGTGCCACTTAGCTGCCCCTCTCAATCATCTCTTGAAAAAGGAATATGTCCCTTTAAGAACTCCCAGACTTGATTTAACTGTGCCTTCCCATTCAAAAATCATGCTAATCCCAAATTGTTCCATGAATTGATAGGGAATAGTTCTCCCTCCCAATTATAAATCCAAGTATTCAGGAGGATATATTTCTCTCTAAGAACTGCTTCAAATACATTCTCAAAATCTTGGTTGTTGTATCATTGGGTCAATAGTTTTGGTGCTTCAATATTTCATGGGTTTGGTGATCCCATTTTTCATAGGTATTCTTTGCAATATGGTGTTGAAAGTCATAATCTTCATTTGTACCTAACAGTGTTCTTGGAATTCCTTCAACAAGGCTATAATAGGTGCTAAAGAAATTCTGATTGGATCAGATTAGAGGAGCTATATCAATTACGAATCACTGTTTATCAGATTATGAGGTATAACCTTCTTTCAACACACATTTTTCCACTTGGACATTTCTCAGGTTTTATATGTATTTTTTGATGATAAATTCAACAATGCAAATGGAATTTCTCTAGGATGCAGTCACTGAGAGATGTGTGAATGTTGTAAATTATACAACATGAGACAGTGATTAAGTGTGGTTTGGATGAGGGATGGAGAGGTGGGGAAGGGCAGTAGTGAGAAGTAACTCGTTGGCCTATTCTTGAATGCTGTGGGAAGTCCCAGTTTATGTGTTCTGTGGTTGGGGGAGTTGGGACACACTCACACATGTTCAGAATTCCATGGAATTCTCAATATGTAGCTCATTGTTCTGTCATTTGTGTGCCAAGCATCATTTGGGAAAAATAACTATTATTTCTTTCTCCAGGGGTTTTGTATTTCTGCACATGTTGAGAGCATTTCATAAACCCTCAGTAAAACATGTATTCAATCAGCGAGAGTTTTGGCTTTTTAGTTGGTCAAGCTTCATATCCTGTCCATCTGTCCATCCAAGTCATGCTACCATCTGCCCAGTCATTGTCTTCTCCACACACCTAGAAGAACCTCCCTAGATTGGATAGCTGGAGATGTTCGTCCACTCAACCCTGGAATCCCTGCCCTAGGCTGAGCTGAACTGATTAATGAGTGAGTAAATGCAAACTCAAGTCCACTCGTTTTAGCCAACCAAACCACCACTCAATCCACATTCAACGGCAATCAACAAGCACTGAGCTAAGCATTGGCAATTTTAAAAGGGGCCAAAGATAATTCCTACACTCATGAAGCTTACAATCTAATGCGAGAAATGACACACAAACAAATATATACAAAGCAAGCTACCTACAGGATAAATAGGAAATACTGTCATTAACAGAGGGAAGGCATTAGATATTAAGGGTTGGAAAAGTTTCCAATTAAAGATGAGATGTTGTGATGTGTTGTTTGTCCTTCATTCTCAAAGAAGACCATGACATCAGGGAGGTAATGCAATAACAAGCACATCAATTGTACTTGAGTGAGGTGGGACTAGGCTGTCAGCAGCCTCACTTTCTCCACCAGAGTCATCTGGGTCAGAACAACTAGAGATGGCCCTGGATTGGAGGCAATCAGGGCTAAGTGACTTGCTCAGTGTCACACGTCTAGAAAGTGTCAATGGTCTGAGGACAAGTTTGAACTCAGGTCCTTATGACTCCAAGGTCAGTGCTTGATCCATTGTGCCACCTAGCTGCCCTTCTTAGATGGGACTTAAAAAAAAAAAGACAGGAAGATGAAGACAGATTGGAGGAGAGGAAGAAATAGGGAAAATACCCGGAATAGAGAAATGGAATGTCTGTCTTGTTTGTGGAAAAGCCAGGAGATCAGTGGAAGAATATGAGGTGCAGAAGGAAGTGTGAGAAGACTGGAAAGGGGGCTGGAGCTTTGAAGTGCTTGGATGGCAATCAGAGCATTTTGTGTTTGCAACTGGATGCAATAGTTTGAATATCCATCAATATCCCCCAAGTATCTTGCATTCAACCCTGGGGGCATCCCTCCCTTCCACTTTTCACCTCTTACTGTAGTCTCACTATTAAGTCAATACTGCCAATATTACCATTGTTCCTCATACCCTCTCTTCCTAGGTCCCCACTCTAGGAGCTGTTGTCTCCCAGTGTGACATTAATTTACTCGGTGCTTATCACAGTGCCAGACCTAGAGTGAATGCTTCATAAATTCTTTTTTTATTCATTCATTTATGGATATGTCGAACTAAATATTAAATCCCAGAGACAAAACGTTATTCCTCTATTTCAGAAAACATGAGAATACAATCTTCTTCTTCTATCTGAGATTGTATTTAGAAACACTCATTTTTTAAAGATTTTATTTATTTTGAGTTTTGCAATTTCCCCCCTAATCTTACTTCCCTCCCCCCACCCCCCCACAGAAGGCAATTTGCCATTCTTTACATTGTTGCCATGGTATACATTGATGCTAAGTGAATGTGATGGGAGAGAAATCATATCCTTAAAGAAGAAACATAAAGTATAAGAGATGGCAAGATCAGACAATAAGATATCAGGTTTTTTTTTCTAAACTAAATGTAATAGTCCTTGGTCTTTGTTCAAACTCCACAGTTCTTTCTCTGGATACAGACAGTAATCTCCATCTCAGACAGTCCCTGATTGTTGCACTGATGGAATGAGTAAGTCCATCAAGGTTGGTCATCACCCCCATGTTGCTGTTAGGGTGTACAATGTTCTTCTGGTTCTGCTCATATCACTGAGCATCAGAAACACTCATTTATTTGGTGTTGCTTAAGTTCAGAATTTTAGAATTAAAATTGCTTTAAAATTTGGATGTGTCAGGCATGGTGTCACAGACCTATAATCACTTCTACTGGAGAAGGTTGACAATGGTGAATCTATTGTACTTGAGAGTTCTGAAGTGCAACAGGGCTAAGGATGATATGGCAACCATACTAAAGTTTCATACTAAAATGGCCTAAGACCTCCAGGACTGCTTAAGTAGGGGTATACTGGCCCAGGGCAGGAAAATGGAGCCAGCTATAATTTCCAAAAGAATTGACATTAAGATCAAATGTATTTCTAGCTTGAGTGAGAGAGGGAGACCCAGTTCCTCCTTTTCCCCTCAAAAAATTACATGATGGGGTGGCTAGGTGGTGCAGTGGATAGAGCACTGGCCTGGAGTCAGGAGGACCTGAGTTCAAATCCGACCTCAGACACTTAATAATGACCTAGCTGTGTGGCCTTGGGCAAGCCACTTTAACCCCATTGCCTTGCAAAAAACTAAAAAACCCCAAAAAACAAAAACAAAAAAAATTACATGAGATGTGAATTGCTCCAACCATTTTGGGAAACAGTTTTAGGATAATAATTTTTAAGTTACTCTTTGAACCCCCAAAGGCTACTGCTAGATATCTACCTGCAAGGAGGTCAAAAACAGAAAGCTAGTCTCAAATTTAGCAGGATTTATAAAGGCAGCACTTTTTGTGGTAACAAAAAGAATTAGAAACCAAAGAGATGTTTATTGATTCGGGCAGAGCTAAATATAATGGTGCATGAATATAATAGCATATTATTATTCTATAAGAAATGAATTCAGAAAGACACAAGGAGGCTTGCATAACTTGTAGTAAAGTAAGCAGAATGAGGAAAACCAATAAAATGCAAATGGAAAATACCAAAAACTAACATCAAATTCTGGCCATTATAGTGACCCAGAAGCTTGGCCTTGGAGAAGAGGTGAAAATGCTTGTCTTATACTTGGGAAGCAGGGGTGCAGAGCAGGCTGATAAAAGTGGGATATTGCACACTGGCTAGTCAGGATTGATGGGTTCACATCTTTGACTGCCTTTTTTTGCTTTGTTACAAGGGATGGCTTAATTACAATGACCCAAGACAATTCCAAAAGACACAGGATGGAAAATACTATCCACAACCAGAGAATGAACCATGGAGTCGGCATGCAGATCACAGTAGACCATTTTCACTTTTTTTTGTTTTTTGTTTCTTGTGGCTTTTCCCTTTCATTCTGTTTCTTCTTCGTTCATAACATGACTAATGTGGAAATACATTTAGCATAACTGCACATGTATAACCAATATCAGATTGCTTGCCATCTTGGGGAGGGGGGAGGGAAAGGAAGGAGAGAGATATTTGGAACTCAAAAATCTTATTAAAAATGACTGCTAAAAACTATCTTTACATGTAATTGGAAAAAATGAAATACTATTTACAAAAAAAAAGATGGCTCAATAGGGTGGGGAAGGGACAGGAGAAATATTGGGAAATAAAGGTGATAGAAAAACCAAATCTATAAAGAAAAATAAAATGAAGTAAAAACTAAAAAGTAATAAAATATATGCATGAAACTGTGATTCCCTTGAAAATTCTGGATGATCATCTGAACCCATATTTGAGATCAGTACCCCCAAAAGTTCTATAATGGTGATCTGTTTTTTACATGTGATAGAAAGAAAGTTAGTTCTGATGATGGTAGTTGTGGTGCTCGTTGTTCAGTGTTGCCATTGCTTTCTTGCTTTCCGTGCCTTGGTTAAACAAGGTCAATTATAACATCATCAGAAAAGCTGAAGAGTTTTGAACTGCATTGCCTCCTGTTCCATTCCCTGTTTTTTTATCAAGTAACTAATTGAATGTCCTCACTGATTTGGAAGGCCTTGGTTACTATTCTTCCCAGATAACAGGTTTTACATTTTGACCTAAGGCTTTTAAGGACAAGGCCTTAATTCAAAGGCTGACTAATCCAAAACTCTATGGTCTCAATAGGCAAGTCTAATTGAGCAATTACATCCCTAGAATTCACATGGGAATGCAAAAACATATTCTGCCAGCATGGAATACTTGACCTGGAAGGACTGGAAGTGCTTACAATAGAAGGAACATGTCTCTTTGAGAAGCACTATCAACAGTCTCATTGAATTCTTGGATTCAGAGTAGGATACCTGGAAGAGACCTTGGAAAATCACAGATGAGTCTTGCTCACCTTTCAATTCAATTATCAGGGACAATTTTAGGAGATTCGTGATGGAGAATACCAGCTATACACAGAGAAAGAACTGTGGAATTTAAATGAAGAACATTATCTTCAATTTTTTAAAATGTTGTCATATATATTACTACCTCTAATGTTTTCTTTCTACCTTATTTTATTGATCTGTTTTTTCTCTCAACACATTCAGTTTTGATCTATGCATATCATGGAAACAAATGTAAAGACTATCAGATTACCTTATGTTAGGGGGAGGGGAGGGAAGGGGGGGAATTGTAAAATTCTAACCCTTACAAAAATGATTGGTAGAAACTACTATTGTATGTAATTGGAAAATGAATAAAATATTTATATAATTTTTTTAAAGTAAATCAGAACTGGGAGGGGTCTTGGACATTACTTAGTCTATTACTTGCTCAAAGCATGAATATAGTCTACAGTAGACCCGAGAAGTGGTCCCCGAAGAGTCTCTTGGAAAAACAATAATGGGAAAATCAGCCATATTCCATTCTCCCCACCTTCAGTTCATTTGCCCAACCCCCATCTCCAGCACTAAATATTAGGAAGGTTTGCTTCCTGTTGAACCCAAAGTTGCTTCTTAATTATTTCCTCTCAGTCCTTCCAGTCTAATCCTCTTGACTCCTCGACTCGAACAGAACAAGACCAATGTCCTCCTTCGTGAGAGCCCTTCAAAGACTTGAAGGCATCTACTTTATCTACCCATGGGACAGCTCATGTCCAGGTTCAGCATCTACATTTGTTCCCCAATTGATCCTGAGTCTCAGGATCTCTCACCAGCTAGGTTGTCCTCTTCTGGACATAGTCCAGTCTATTTTCAACTCTTCCCTGATCTCTAGATTGTCAGAGAGAGAGAGAGAGAGAGAGAGAGAGAGAGAGAGAGAGACAAACAGAAAGACAGAGATAGAGAGACAGACGGGGAAAGAGAGAGAGAGAGAGAGCAATGAAAAGACTTTGGGTCATTCCTACCATCCATTACAAATTCTTTCTGAGACAAGCTCCCACATCACTGTCATTCATTCTATTAACAGGGATCTTCACAGTTGTCAAATTCTTTTCTTCATCACTAGCAGATTTTGTTTAAACTCAACCTTATTTCTATTATCTAAAAATATGGAATGGAACCCAAAACAAAAGCCTTCCATTGTGTGGTTACCAATGCCACTTGAGTATCTTCATTCTGGAAAAATCTAATGGACTATTTCACACTCTGGTATGAATGACTTGTAAGATTTAATATTACAGGTGAAAATTTAGACATGTCTTCTGGAGTCAGGAGACCTTGTATCTAGTGTTAGTTGTGCCAAGAATGTGTTAGGTAAGCTTGGGTCATGGCAATCTCCTGGGCCTCAGGTTCTTACTCCTTAAAGTAAGGTCACTGTAACCTGAAAATATTTCTGGTTTTTCTGGTCTACTGTTTTCTAGTCTATCCAAAATGCCCCTGGCCACATACATGCTCTCTCTCTCTCTCTCTTTCCCCGTCTGTCTCTCTATCTCTGTCTTTCTGTTTGTCTCTCTCTCTCTCTCTCTCTCTCTCTCTCTCTCTCTGTTTCTCTCTCTCTCTGTATCTTTCTTTGTCTCCATCTCTGTTTCTATGTCTCTCTGAATCTTTCTCTATCCTCTGTCTATCTCCCTGTGTTGTTCTGTCTGTCTGTTTCTCTCTGTCTCTCTATCTTTCCAAATCTCTCTGTCTCTGTCTCTGTGTGTGACTCTGTCTCTCTCTCTATGTCTATCAATTTCTGTCTCTGTACCTCTCTGTGTCTCTGTCTCTGTCTCTCTGTGTCTCTATCTATCTATCTCTGTCTCTCTCCCTCTCCCTCAGTCTCTCTCTCCCCAGTATATAAACTTCCAGTTCTGTAGCATAGACTTCTCCTTGCCAGGGGTCTTGGGGGCAAAGGAGTTGAAATTCCCTTGTTTCCCATCGTCAGTTCTAGACTCTTCCTCTTCCATTATGTCAAATACAATCTCTCTTCTTCTAAGGTCATTCAATTCATACTTATCAACCAACCAAAATTTTGGTGGCTGCTGTCAGTCAACTTTACTCTGAATCCCTTCTTAGCTCTTCAGTCTGACTTTGGATCTAATCATTCAACTGCTCTCTCCAAGGTGAACCATGGACGCTTAGTCACAAATCAAATGGACTCTTCTCAGTGCTCATCCTTCTTCAGCTCTTTATCCTTTGACACTCGTAGTCACTCTCTTGTCTAGGTTTTCCTGACCCAGTTCTCTCCTGCTTCTCCTCCTACCTGCCTGGCTGAACACTTTTTGTCAGTCTCCTTTGCTAGATTACCTCTAATTTACCCTCCGTAGATCTTGTTTTATGGAATTATTTCTAGTTGTCGACATCTATTCTAATACAAGCATCTTGAGGGCAGTAACAATGTTTTTGCCTTTCTTTGTGGTAGAGTCCCACTTCTGGACTCCCTTATCTTTCCCAGGCAAGAGTTGGAGGGGCAGGGGACAAGGATGGCACAGAGGACAAAGGAGACTCCATCAAGATCTCCAAGGTCTCTGTTTATTCACCAAAACACCAGCACCTAAATACCTTTCCAGTCTCTAATCCACTCCCACTCCCATGCCACTTAGTAGAACAAGGCTCTGATGTTCAAAGACACCAGGTGAAGATAATTTACAATGTTTCCATACACAACAGTTCCCAACATTTTGTATCCGAAGGGCTTAGCACAGTGCCTAGCACATGATAAGCCCTCGATAAATGATTGCTGCCTGTCTGCCTGCCTGGCCCCAATCCATAAAGGGTTTTGACAATAGGCCTGAGCCACCTTGTTGTATCATCTTCATTTTAGCTATGAACCAAGTAGACTGTAGAAACCCTCCAGCCATGGCCTGAAGATTATTGTGCCAGAGGTTCCTTGGCACCTCCCCTGGGTTGTAGTCATTACCAGTGTGAGTGGGTAGTGAGTCATCTTGGTTGAACAGGTATCACCTGATACCCCAGAGAGTGGAAAGGGAGAAAGGGAACCACATCTGTTAAGTACCTACTATGTGACAAGAACTTAGAAAATATTATCTAATTTGATTCTAATAATTCTGTGAGAGGAGTGTAAGAATTGCCAGACTCTTATCTTGTAAGACTAACTGATAGGGGTACTGTTATTATCCTCATCTTTATGATTGACGAAACAGAGACAGAAACACTTGGATTTGCCCAATGTCACACAGCTAGCAAATGTCAGAGGTTAAATCTGAACTCATCACTTACTGACTCCAGGCCCAGTGTTCTATCCACTGTAGTATCACACAGCAGCCTCCAGAACTGGGGGATGGAGGTGGAGGGAAGAGTGGAGAGAGAGGAGAGCACAAAGGGTGACCCTGTCACTCCCCTATTCTATTATCTCCTATGGCTCCTGATTTCCCTTTGGGACCCAATTCTTGCTAAAGAAATTCTTTCTTTAGCATTTAAAACACTTCATGGTCTGACTGCAATGTACTTTTCCCTACTTATTATATATTACTCCTTTTTTTAAAATTTTAAATTGTTTATTTTTCCAACTACATTGCAAAGATAGCTTACAACAATCATTTTTTTTAGTTTTTGCAAGGCAATGGGGTTAAGTGGCTTGCCCAAGGACACACAGCTAGGCAATTATTAAGTGACTGAGGTCAGATTTGAACTCAGGTCCTCCTGACTCCAGGGCCGGTGCTCTATCCACTACACCCCCTAGCCGCCCCGTACAGCAATCATTTTCTGAAAGGTGTTGAGTTGCTCATTTTTCTTCCTTCCCCCTCCTACTAACAGAGAGCAATCTAAGAGAGGTTATACGCATATAATTATGCTAAACATATTTTCATATTAATCATGGTGAAAAAGAAGAATCAGAAAAAAACCAATGGGGGGGAACATAAAGCATAAAACAAATTTTAAAAATTGAAATTAGTAAGTTTGGGTCTGTATTCAGACTCCATGTGTATGGTAATTTGCCATCACAAGTCCTTTAGAATTGTATTTGAATAAGTAACAGAGATGTGGTAGGATGACCAACTGTAAATGATTTAATTTTTCTCAGCAATTCTGTGACCCAAAAGAACTCTGAAGGACTTATGATGAATGCTAACCGTCCTAAAGAGAGAATTGATGGTGTCTGAATACAGATTGAAGCAGACTATTTTTAACTATAATTTTCTTGAGGTTTCCTATTGGGGGAGGGGTTATGTTTACTTTTACAACATGATGATTATGGTAATATTTTTCCCTACTAGATATCTTTACTTATATCAAATAACTTGCTTCTCAATGAGAGTGATTGGGGTGGGAGAAAGGGAGAGAAGCACTCAAAGTTGCAAGAGTGACCATTGAAACTTGGTTTTATAATGTAACCAGAGGGAAAATAAAATATTTTTAAAATGATTGTCTTTGATTATTGTACTGCATTATCACTCCGATTTGCACACACTCCAGTCCAGCCAGAATGACTTTGTTTCTCCCATCTCTATTCCTTTGCACTGATGGTAACTTATGCCTAAAATGAACTCCTTCCTCATATTGACCTTTTCAAAATCCTCATTTTCCTTCAAAACTGCTAAGAACTGCTACTTGCTGTGCTAAAAAAGCAAACATCTATGTGGATTGTAAACTCTGACTTCTACACACATGTTCATTTCTCCTGTAATAAACCTCGTTTTCATCTAAGTTTCATGATATTGTGATTGCCTATTGACAAAGCTCAGGTTAAATGGTAAACTTGTACATGAAACATTTCCTTGGAAATCATATCAGTTATAACTTTTATTTCTATATCACCTTCATTTTTCAATGTGTTCCTCCTCCCTCCAGCCTTCCTGACTGAGAAAACCATCCCTTTGTAATGAAAACAAAGAAAGCAATTCAACCACGTGAGTTTGGCATCTATATTCCTTCACCACTTTTGGACATTCCCATGAAGCTTTGCAGATCCACCTAACCCCATCAGGTACTTCAAATTTCTCCTTCTCAAAATTATGGTGCATGTTATATATAAATACATATGCATACATGTAGCTATATACACATACATGCATACATATATGCACATTCATAGAATATAAGGTACTTGAGAAGGGTCCTTCAGGGATAAGTTTTTTTTTGGGGGGGGAGTAGGTCTTTGACCACTCATAATAATAATAACAATAATAATGTTTGTCCTTCATTCTTGAAGACCATGACATCAGGGAGGTGACACCATGACAAGAATGTGAATTAGATTTAAGTGAGGGGGAGCAATGTTAAGTCACCAGCCTCACTGTCTCCTCCAGGGTCATCTGGGTCCAGTGACCAGATATGGATCAGGATGACTGGAGATGGCCCTGGATGAGGGGCAGAGTGAAGTGACCTACCCAAGGTCACACAGCTAGTAAATGTCTGAGGCTGGATTCAAACTCTTACCCTCTTGACTCCAAAACCAGTGCTCTATCCATTGGGCCATCTAACTGCCCTAAGAATTTATACTTGTTGATTCAGTGACTGTTGCTCTAAGACCCCATGTGTTCAGATTCTATAGCAGGAATGGGGAACCTTTTTTTCTGCCAAGGGACATTTGGATGTTTATAACATCATTCTTGAGCTATATTTAGTCAAAGATTTAATTAACTCATCCCTAAAAGCTCCTAGATTTATTGAATTTCTAGGCCCATCTGCAGTTGACATGGCAGCACAAGACCAAAAATTTCTCAGGACTTTTATAGTCCATGGGCCACACAATCCCTGTCCCTGCTCTATAAGCCAACGAAAAAGGTCCATTTCTGCCTCTTCTGCGAGGAGTTGGACTAATAATCTCAAAAATTTCCATCTGGCATTGAAAACCTGTTCTCTATGTTCTAAGAGTCCATTGAGTTCTGACATTCTCTCTATTCTAAGGTTCTCTTCCACCTTTGACATTTTATGTTAAAAAGTTCCTTCCAGCTCTCTATCATTATATGTCCTTAAAAACCCTTCTCACTTCTGATATACTAAGTTCTAAGGGTCCTTCTCATGTCTGACATTCAAGCTCCCATCTAACTCTGACATTCTGCATCCTAAAGCCTCTTTCAATTCTATGTGCTAGGTCTACTCCAGCTCTGTCATTTTGTGTTCTAAGAACCTCCCTCAGTTCTGATAATGCATGTTCTAAAGTCTCTGGACCTCTAACATTCTGTGTCCCAAGGTCCCTCTCTGCTTTCATCTTCTGGGTTCCATGCAGTATGTGATGATGGAATGAGCCCTGAATTTACAATCAGCAAACCCTGATTCTAACTTTCACTTGAGAACAAGAACTACCCTAAAGCTTAGATAAAGCATTTTACTTTCTAAGCCTCAATGTTTTTCTCTGTAAAATGGGAATAACAGTTTCAATGTGTCCTCAATAGATACAACAATTGTTAACCACTGAAGTGGCCATTATATAACACACACCTGGTTTCCTATGCCTCTGGCCAGAACTGATGTTCCTGTGCATGGTTACAAAAGCAGTTTTTAGTTACAAGGAGGAAGCACAGAGCATCAGCCAACTGAAAGCAAAAACCCTCCAGCTCTGAAGCCCCCAATGGAGTGTCCTTGACCTTCACTGCCTATGAGGCAGAATAACAGGGCCAGTCAAAAAGCTGGTTCAGATCCCCCTTTGAAATTTACTGCTCTATGACCTTGGACCTATTGCTCTTTCTGTCTGAGCCTCAGCTTCCTCTCTCTAAAACATTTTAAGATTCTATGTGTGGCCTAGAAAAATGCCTTCTGTTTTGTGGGCCTCAGTTTCCTCTTCTGTAAAATATGGGGGTTTGACAAACTGATTTCTAAGGTCCCTTCCAATGCTAAATGTAGAATCTCAAGTGGGACCTTGGACAAGTGACTTCCCCTTTGTGGGCCTCAGTTTCACCCTCTGTATCATGGGGGGGGGGGTTGGACTAGTTGCCCTCTGAGGTCTCTTCCAGCTCTAGACCTAGAAGCCTATGTGAAACCTTGGACAAGTTACTTTTCCTCCCCAGACCTCAGTTTCCTTCTCTGTAAAATATGAAAGTAGAACTAACTGGTTTCTAAGGTCCCTTCCAGCTCTAGAGCTAAGATCCTATATGGGATCTTAGACAAGTCTGTTGGCCTCCCCAGACCTCAGTTTTGCTCTCAGTAAAATGGAAGATTTGGACTTGATTTCCTCCAAAGTCCTTTTTCAAATCCATTACCTACCTCACAGGTAAGGCGCATACCTTAAGGAATATGTGAACCTGCGCTCTGAAGTGTCCCTGCCCTTTGTGAATAATCTCAGTACTAAATGTGGCCTTCACTGCCTCCTTGAGGTGGGGAGTTCTTGAACTGCTGTCAGCTAAATCCAGGCTCTGGCCACTCCTATCAAGCTGGACAGGTTTCAAGGACAGACCCAGGGATGACCCCAACGCCTGTTGTCAGAGACCCAGCCAGGCTCAACACAGGAAACCAAACTGTGCCGGCTAGGCAGCAGGGAATGGCCCTTCTGGTCATAACAAGTCCCAGTCACTGTGGGAAGTGTGAGTCCCTGAAGGTAATACCCACATGAAGGAAGTCATTCATAGACTTGATGATAAAAATCATCATGGTCCAAGAGAAAGCAGATGGCTTTTGTGTTCAAGAAAAGGAGATTCAGCACACCCAGCTTGGCTACTCATTATTAGCTGTGTAAACTTACATTTGTGTGAGCCTTTTATCATCCTGAGTCTCACTTATCTCATTTGTAAAATGGAATGGCAAACTCCAATTCATTTCAATAGAGAGAAAAACCATGCTGATATGATTGTGGATCTTTTGAGGCAGTAACTAAGAAAATATTTCAGAGTTCCAAAAGGTCTTCATGGGTTAGAACAGTGGGATGATTTAAATGAAATTATTTTAGTAAGGCTAAATGAAAAGGCTTATGCTTCACAACTAAAAGATGTGATAGATATCAACTTGTCTGGAAATGATCTGGAGGTTTTAATGGACCACAAGTTCATTATGAGTCAACAGAGTGATATGAAGATCTTGGGGTGCACTGAGAGGCTGTGCAACCAAGCCAAAGGAGAAGAGGAGAGTCCCTCTTTATTCTGACTGGATCAAACTACACTTTGGGTAGCATGTTCATTTTCGGGTGCTCTATTTTAGGAAGGCCATTGAAAAAACTAGAAGTGTCTACAAGAGGGCAGCTAAGATGGTAAATTAATTAATTATATATATATATATGCACATATGTACATATGTGTATAAATACAAATATGTGTGTGAGTATATGTAGGTAAAATGAAGCAAATCAAGGTTTGACATTATCCCAAAGTTGACTGGACTGCTGAATACAGGTGATAGATTTTCACTTCCTAGAGGTCTCCACTCATTGGACAATCATTGGGGGAAATGTTCTAGAGAGGTTTCTATCAATACTGGATGCCTGCTGACGTCCCTTCCAGCCTGGAGATTCTAGGATTCCATAATTCTCTCACCCCTTAAATGCCAAGTAGCCCATGATCTAGAACCAACCGATTCTCCAGCCTATTCCCTATCACAAGCTCAATATTCTGGTTAACAGATACTCCTCCAGGCTTTTACCTTAGGCTAAATACTCCCACCTCTTAATCTTTCTCATCCTCCCCCATGTCTACAGCACACACACACACACACACACACACACACACACACACAAGCACACAGACACCCTCAGTCTCCATTTTCTCAATCTGTACAATGGAAATAATAATTGCACCAGATTGATCTTTAAGTTTAAACAGAATTCTAGTGGAAAGAGCTCAGGACTGAGAATTCAAAGACTTGAATTCTGTTACAAACTTACTATATGACCTTTGACGACTCATTTCCCTCTCTCTGGATTTCAAATACAGAACTGATGAGGTGACCTCAAAGTTCTCTGTGGGCTTAGACATTCCCTGATCTAAATCCCTTCCTTCCCAGCTCTGACATTCTCTATTCAAAGGACCTTCCCAACTCTCTTAGTCTCTGCTAGAAGACCCTCCCAGCTCTACTTGCATTCTCTTTTCTGTGTTCTAAGGTCCCTTCCTTCAGGGACATTTACTGGAAAGAAGGCTTGTGATAAGAAGCAGGCCTCAAAGAGTTGACTTCCCAGAGACCAATTTCTTCTCAGTCCTGTTTGGAGTCAGCACTGCATACTAGACAGACAAAAACAAATCTGTGCAGCTGTCAGAGCTGGGACAGCTGGAAAAGGAGCACGTTGTACTTAGTCCTGTCTTCCCCATGAGCCTTGAGCCCAGTTGGACTCTGGGAAACCTTCCTGTGGCTCAGAGGAAAAAGGGGAGTGAGGACAGTCACTTTGCTGCCCTGGTCTGGATAGATCTGAAAGCTCTGTAGAAAGAAAACCCTGCATGTGTTGACATGTGCCCTAAGTGGATTTGAAATATGAGGCACCGGGGTAAGAGTTCACATTTCTCCATTTCTGTTCATAACTTCCTTCAGCTATATCTAAATTGAAAATGATAACACCTGATCTCCCTGTAACGAGAGAGCCCATCCAGGGCCTGCAAATCTGAAATGTTCTCAAATACATTCTTTAAAATTTTATAATCCCTCCTTCCCAAAATTTCCCTATTGGATTTGCTCTGCATTCAAAGTGTTCTTTTGAATGCATATGAGGAATGAAGACTGAGCGGCCAGACAGTGGAGGAAACACTTGGCCTACTAAGCCAGAGGCATGGATCCACTTCAAACTCTGCCCAAACATGACTCTGGGCAAGCCGACCTCATTTCTCTGGGTCAGTTTCCTTGTCTTCGAAATGAGCCAACTGGACTGCTTGGTCTAGGTCCTCTGAGTTCTAATGATTTATCAGTTAATAATCAACAGGTATTTATTCCACCCCTCAATGTCAGGCATTGTGCTAGCTGCTGAAGCTACAGAGACAAATGAGAAAAAACAATCCCGACCCTCAGGGAGCTTACAGGGTTTTTTTATTTAATTTTTGTTTTTTTAGGGAGTTTACAGTATTGTATTATTTTTTAATTTATTTTTTAGAGAGTTTACCATCTAAGTTTTACAAACAGCGTTCTTCATCTTTGTTGTGTCGTAGACCTCTTGGACACTGGCAAAGCCTATGAACCTCTTCTCGGCATCAAGTTTTAAATAAATCCTATAAAATATAGAGCATCTCAGAGGAAATCAATTTGGATGAAATATTTTTATTCAGATAATTTTTAAAATAAGGTAATGAATGTCAGATCCAGAATCCTGTTCTAGGATCTCCAAGATGCAGTGACCAAGGATTGACTTTAGATCTAGTTAATGGGCTGCAATCTACTAAGTGGTTCAGTGGTGAGAATGCTCAGGAAGACCTGACTTCAAATGTGATTCAGACATTTCCTAGCTGTGAAAATCTGGGCAAGTCAATTAATCTGTTTGCCTTAATTTCTTCACCTTTAAAATGGGGATAAAAATAGTGCCTCCCTCCCAGGGATAATGGTGAAGTGCTAAGCATAGGGTCAAGAACCTAATGGGCACTTCATTACTATTGAGGCAGCAAGATGATACCATAATGGATAGAGTGTGAAGTCTGGAGTCAGGAAGACTCCTTTTCCTGATTCAAAATCTGTGTGACCCTCAGTAAGTCACTTCTCCCTGTCTACCTTAGTTTCTTTACCTGTGAAAGGATAAGGAAAAAGAAATCACGTACTGCTCCAATATCTCTGTCAAGAACATCCCATATGGGATCATGAAGAGTCTAACAACACAACTGAAAACTGACTGAACAAAATGTAATTATTATTATCTTTGATCCCTTCCATTTCTAAAATGAGAGATACATATATGAATGTCTAAATATGAAATATTTGGATAGATAGACAGACAGCAGTCAAACAGACAAACAGAGGTAGATAGATGATAGATAGATAGATAGATGACAGATAGATAGATAGATAGATAGATAGATAGATAGATAGATAGATAGATGATAGATATGAAATATTTGAATAGCTGTCCCATCAGGATTAATCTTGTTTCTCTGACCCCAGAAGGAAGAACAAAAGGCCATTACAGGGAAATGGCATTGAACTCAATATAAGAAAGCACCTGCAAGTCCAACCCTGAATGAAGGGCCTCCACATATCGTGAACTGGAGGGGACAGCAGAGGAGGAAACTGACATCCCTGAGACATTAGGTGATTTATTGAGTCACATAGGTAGTAGTAGTTTCAGAACAATGAATCAAATGCAGACCTCAGGCTCTAAATCTGGCATTCTTCCTACTAAGATAAACAATCCACTTCTCAGGGCAACCCTAGAATGGATTTTTGCATCAAGTAAATAAATGATTGGACTGTTGACCTTTGAAACTCCTAACTATTTTGCTGTTCTCTGATTCTCTGATTCTCTCATTTTCTAAGCTCTCACTCAGTCATCTTAACCAGTGATCCACTTGTGATATTCCTAGAAGGGTAGAGCCACCTTAATTTTTGATGTAGGTTTATAGCTTTCTTTACTTATTTGTCCAGCCAATGACCAGTGAGCACCTCCCTGTCTTGCTTCCACACTGTAGGTTAAGGTCCTCCATTGGTTAATGTTTAGATAATGCTTTAGTTTGGGAGGCTGACAGAAAGAATTGTGGGACCTGAGCCACTTCCCAGAGCTTTCATGACTACACAATATAACTTTTTTTTTTTTTTGCAAGGCAAATGGGGTTAAGTGGCTCACCCAAGGCCACACGGCTAGGTAATTATTAAGTGTCTGAGACCGGATTTGAACCCAGGTACTCCTGACTCCAGGGCCGGTACTTTATCCACTACGCCACCTAGCTGCCCCCACAATATAACTTTTGACAGATTACATAGTCTAGAGTTGCCTTGGAAAATAGTGTACTTTGGAGCCCAGAATCCCATATGTCTGACCTAGGACCACTGATGAATGTAGTATAGTACAGGGGAAAGTGCTTCAAGGCAGAAGACTCAACTTTGAAACTGACCTCTAACATTTACTTCCTGTGTGAATCTGGGCAAGTTCCTTCTCAGTCTCTTCCTCCACCTCAGTTTCCTCTGCTGTCAAACTCCTCTGATTGAATTCAATTTTACAAACCAGGCCAAAGATCCAAGTTTAACTTCTTTTAGTTAGAGAGAATCCTAGCTTAGGGCAGCTAACAATTCTTATCTCCAGCCAAATCAGTCCCAGTCTTTGTGTCTTTTCCTGGATCATCCCCCTTGCCAGGAATGCCTGCAGCCTCATTTTCATGTCCAAAATTTTCTCTTCCTTTGTGAATCAGTTAACCATCTCCTCTTGGAAGGCTTGTCTGCAGGTCTCATTTGTCTCTATAGGCTGCTTCCAGAAAGTATGGTGGGATCTGATCATCTATTTAAATACTTTATCTCCCCAGTAGAATGTAAGCTAATAGAGGGAAGGAATATTTTGTTTTGTTTTTATTCCTAATATCAATCTTGTGTGTAGTATGTGTAATGCATACTTGTATATAGTATGTTTAATATGTATTGCCATAAAATTAAACAGAGGGGACCTTAAGACACAAAATAAAGAATGATAGAACTGGAAGAGATCTTAGAATCCAGAATTTCTGAACTAAGGCTAACCTTAGAACACCAAATGTCACAGGTGAAAGGGAACCTTAGCATGGCAGAACTCAAGGTGGTTTAGCACAATGATGTTAATGCAGACAATGCAAGAGCTATGGGGGCGGGGCTTAAAATGACTTGTTAGAATTGGGGAAGACATTAAGGACACAGAATGTCAGAGATGGGTGGACTATCCAAGAATAGAATACAATGTCAGAACTGAGAAAGATCTTAGAACACAGAATAGCAGAGTTGGAAGGGACTGCCTCATGAATGAAGTATAACATATATCAAATAATTTGGAGAAGGAAGGGACCTCAGAGGTTTTAGTCCAATATCATTTTGCAAATCGGGAAACTGAGGTCCTAAGAGGGAACTTGCACAGGGTGGTGCCCCAGATCTTGACCTTCTGACCAGATACCCTATATAAAACAGAATTTATCACTTGCTAGCCAGAAACACTAGCCTGAGCAAGCTGTTAAACCTTGAGTAAACTGAGTCTCAGTCCCTTGAACTAGGCTGATTTTTGACCATTCCATTCTCCACACCTCCTCCAGCTACAACTCCTACCCCCCACTCTTCATTTCACTCTCTAATCTGGTCCCAGCAGAGGACTCCTCACTCCTGTGACCCAGGAGCTTCTCTGGCTAAGATAATTCAGGGGAGAATACTACAGAAACTGCAAATAGGGGTAGGTGCTTCTGAGCAACCCCACCCCATTTCAATTTCCTGTTGGTTCCACCCCTGTGTGAAAGACCTAGTCTGGGGGAGGGACTGGGGTTGACCTTAGCCATCTGTCTCAACTCTGTTATCAGTGTTTCTTAGGTTGTATATGTGTGTGTATATAGCTACATACATACATATGTATGTAGGTATACTCCACATCACACATATGTGTGTTGTCATACATAGACACACAATAATTTTTTAAAGCAGTCTGATTTCAAATATTCCTCAAACTAAGCTGGAGCCAGAGATCCCAGGGGAATGGAGTTTCATCCCCCAAAGGAGATGAAGTCACCACCTCCTGCTGCCTGCAAGGTCAGTCAAGCAGGGGTTACTTGAATATTTCAAAAGATAATGAATAATGACAACTCCCATTTCTCTGGTTCTTTGAGATTTCCATTTTCCTTTTTCCCATCTGGTGAGATAGCTAATGTGAGTATTAGGATTTCCATCTTACAAAGAGAAAAACTAAGACACAGAGAACTTAATTGACTTCACCAGATTTACATAGCAAGAAAGTGACAGAGCCATGACTCCAGTCTAACCACTTGCATGGACAGGGCTTTGATGGGGAAAAGATTAGTGAAGTTATGAGCAAGATAAGATACACTCCCTTCACCAAGGCAGATCGTCACCTGCTTTGCAATTACAAGCTTAGAGAGCAACCCAGTCAGGATGGGTCAGAGCCCGACTTCTTGATTCTACAACTCAGTCTATTACCTCACACTACCTTTATTGTGTACATCATAAGCCCTTGAGACCTTTGTAATCTGATTTCAGGTGTTGTAGAGGCCCAAAACAAAGAGAAAAGAAATCCGTGGTGGTCAGCCTCTTACCATGAGCTTCTCCAAGCTTCTCTCTTTCAGTCTTTCAGACAAGAGGCACCCAGGCCATTACTTGGCCTCTACTCAAAGCATTTTCCAGCTTGGCAAGGACCTACTCGGTCTCAGACTCCATTAGCATAGCTGCCAACATCCAGAATCACTTCCAATTCGACTAAATACAAATCAGCAAACATGTATTAAGCATCTACTGGATGCAAGGGTCTATGGCCAAATGCTGGGAATATGGAAGACAAAATCCCAAACAGTCCCTTCTGATCCCTCAAAGTGCTTCCACTCTAGGCTTGAGGGGTTGATAAACCTGCCAAATGAGAATGTATAGAGGGAAAAGAGAAGGCAGTCCAGAACAGAGACTTGGGAAACACCCAGAATTATGGAGCATGGCATGGATAAAGAATATTGAAAATATTAGAACTGGAGAGGCTAGGTTACATAATGGATAGAGCACCGGCCCTGGAGTCAGGAACACCTGAGTTCAAATCCAGCCTCAGACACTTAATAATGACCTAGCTGTGTGGCCCTGGGCAGTCACTTAATCCCATTGCCTTGAAAAAAATAACTAAAAAAAAGAAAAAGAAAAAAATAAAATGTTAGAACCCAAATGTCAGAAGTGAGAGGAGTCTTAGAATATGGAATAGCAGAGCTGGGAGGGGCCTTAGAAATGGGATACCAGAGTTGGAAGGGGGCCTTGGTGTCAGAGATGTTTGGAACCCTAGAATATAGAACAAGAGAGGTAAGACAGACCTTAAAACACAGAATAAGTCTCTCCAAAGAAAGGGCTGGTTTTCTAGCGAGATAAAACATTATCCATTTGTGTGACCTTGGGCAAGTCACTGAACCCCCATTGCCTTGCAAAAAAAATAACTAACATACTTCCTAGACCATGGGAGCTGCTAAAAGATTTTGAGTAAGGAAATGGTGGGATCAGCCCTGGGCGTGATGTCTATTCCAGGTTGTTGTTGCTATTTATTTGTTATTTGTTTTCAAAGAGGACCAATAACATGACTTGAGAGTGAAATGGATTTAAGTGAGGCAGAGTCACACAAAATCGTCAACCTCACTCTTTCTTCCAGAATCATTAAGGTTCAGTGGCAGGACATACGTCAGAACAAATGGAAATGGCTCGGATGTCTGACTAAGTTCTAAGTGCTCCACAGTGCCTGTTTTAACCACTATAAAATGAGGAGGTTGAATTCTATAGTTTCTGAGGTCCTTCTAGGCCTAGATCTAGGATTCTGTGTTGTGGAGATAGAATTGATAGGGCTTGGGAGCTGAATGGCCATGTAGGGAGAAGGGAGAGGAGTCACTCACGGCTTAAGCCTTGACAGAAGAGATTTCAGATAGAAGGGATTTCAGCAGGCAGATTGGCAGGAAGATTTCCACAGGAAATGAGGAGGAGGCTATCTCTTTAAAGCATGGATAACAGACTGAGCAAAAACTCAAGAGAGATGAGAGATGGTCAGGGGAAAATAGGGAATAGTCTACTTCTGCTGAAACAAAGAATACAGAAAAGTCAAAAGGCTAGAAAATTAGAATGGAGCTAGATTGTGGCGGGTCTTGAATATCAAGGGGAATGGGAGCAAGTATTCCATTAACAGAAAGATAAATGTTGGGGGGGGGGGTCATTGAAGGAGAAAAGATGAGGAAGTCCGGTTGAGACATGTGAAGTTGGAAGCAAGGCATCCAAGAGAAGGTAAAAGATCTAGAACAGCCTTGGGGAAAAGTCACATTTAAAGAAGATGGGAACACGGGGATGGAATCCCTCAGAGGTTGGAGGAGGTCTAACGGGTTGTTGGGTTTTGTGGGGGGGCCTTAGAAGGGACTTTTGAGTCAGGTTAAGTCAGCCTGGCTTTTTTTTAAGATAATAGGACAATTGTTCCATTTGTTTTCCCTTGTTTTTCTTTTATTGAGGCAAGAGGATCTATCTAAGTAACTTAATGATAACTATGGGTAGAATCCCACAAAGACATCACGTCACCAGAGTGAATCTTCATTGACTAAGCCTGGGAATAGGGATAGATAGCAATGAACTCAATTGATAGATTTGAGATTTCAGACATTTAATTCCTCTCATTTTACAGATTAGGAAACTGAAACCCAGGAAGGGGAAATGACCTATTTAAGGTCAGAAAGAGGCTCATAAAATCATATAGCTGCTGCTGTTGCTGATGTTTGTCCTTCATTCTTGAAGAAGACCGTGACATCAGGGAGATGATACCATATCAAGCACATTAATTGGATTGGAGGGAAGGGGTGCTGTGTGAGGTCACCAGTCTCACTTTCTCCTCCAGAGTCATCTGGGTCCAGTGACCAGATACGAATCAGGATGACTAGAGATGACCCTGGACATGAGGCAATCAGGTTGAAGTGACTTGCCCAAAGTCACACAGTAAGTGTCAAGTGTCTGAGGCCATATTCGAATCGCATCCTCCTGACTCCAAGGCCAGTGTTCTATCCACTCTGCCACCTAGCTGCCCCTAAATCATATAGTTAGAACTGAAAGGAACCTCCAAGAGCAATCATGTGCAATGCTCTCATTTTACAGATGAAGAAAGTCTCCTTTATTTCTAACTGCAGGTTGAATAGCTCCACTCAGCCTTGCCTCTATACAGATGATGCCCCAATCTATCTTTTAATCTCTGACTGTTCTCTAGGGCCCCAGCTTTGAGTTTCTCTTGGATGCCTTGCTTCCAACTTCACATGTCTCAAACTGATTTCCTTATTTTCTCCTTAAATGATCATCCCCCTAACTTTTCTCCTTCTGTTAATGGAACCCTTGCCCCCATTTTCCCTTGATATTCAAGACTTGCCACAATCCAGTTCCACCACAGAATCACTATAACCACAATAGAATTCATGATGAAATCCTCCCTTGCCCTAACCTGCTTGACCTCTGTGGATGACATCACCAACCTCCAAAACCTTTGGCTGAAAGTTCCAGGTCATCTTTTACTCTGTCCTGTCTACACAAACACATCATTAATTGCCAAGTCCTATTGGATGTGTGTGTGTGCATATATGTGTGTGTGTGTGTATGTATATGTGCATGTATATAAATATTTTATTTGTTCTTCCAACTCTATGCTTTTCCAGCTACAATGGTAGTTTTCACCTAAGCTCTTCCCCATATATCTAACATCTATCCCTTTTCCTGCCTCCTCTTTCAGGTACCCTGTTCAGGCTCTCATTTCAACTCTGATAGTCCCCCACTATGCCTTGGAATAAGCTTCACTTGTTCTTGAATCAGAATATACTGTCTTACCAGCTTCACCCCCACTGAATTTCAGGCTCTTGGGGTATTCCAGACCCTCTAAGGGGTAATATAGGCCTAGTCTACCTGCCAGGCCTTCTAACCTAGCAATAGCAGGCCTTTCTATTAATTTTTCAGCCAAATTGGACTCATCTCTCTGTTCCTGGATCCTGTGTTGCTCCCTCTCTTGTCCAGACCTAGGGTCACGCCCTTCCTCCCATTATCCCCTTCCATTTCCACGAAAGCTCCTCAGGTCCTCTCAGTTGAAATAGATCTCCTTCTTATTCAACTGGCCACAAGCCTTGTACTGCCTATTTCCTTTGCAGTCAATTGACTTTCCCTTGCATCATAGTTATTAGTGTATTTGTCCTGACATCATGAGATTATAATCTAGGTGGTACAATGGATAGAGAGTACAGGACTTGTCAGGAAGACTGGAATTCAAACCCTGTCTCGGACATTTCCTAGTGATGTGACACTAAGCAAGCTTACTTTACCTTTCTGTGCTTCAGTTTCTTCAGCTGTAGACCAGGATAATACTACCAGTGACTCATCTGAATTGTTCTAAGGATCAAATGAGATAACATATGTAAAGTTCTTTGCAAAGCCTGCTACTTCATATGATTTTAAACTCCTTGAAATCCGTTTTGAATCCCTACTGCCTAGTATAGGACCTTTCACATAATAGACACTTAGGAAATTTTATATAGATAGATAAAAAGATAGATATATGGATATATATATACATATCTCTAAACACATATGTATATATATATAATATATGTATATATTATATATTTTTTATTTGTTTTTCCAACTACATACAATGGTAATTTTTACCAATCATTTTTTTTTTGGCAAAGTTTTGAGTTTTACAATTTTTTTCCTCTCCCCAGAAATCAATTGAATATCAGCTCTACATATGTAACCATATTAAACATAGATTGAAATTGAAATGTTGTGAGAGAAGAATTAGTTCCAAAAGGAAGAAAGAAAGCATCAGAGAAACACTTAGGGAATTTTTGTTGAATGAAAAGAAATGAATGAACAATCAAATGAATGAAGGAATGAATTTGGCCAACAGAGTCCAGGAGATTTGGTGCTCCTAGTCCAGGTGTAGTGATCATAAAAGCTTACTGTCGCAAGCCCTGGGTCCAAAAGACCCCTGGATTGTTTCCAAGAGGAAGAGCTAGGTCCTAAGCTAACGAGACTGTGCTCTATATGAGCTCCCAAAACTGATCCATTATAGGGTAGTGTTAAAGAACCCCAGGGAGGGAAGAGTTTTCAGGAGGATCAAGGGGTCAGTGCTGTTGACTACTGAAGAGAGATCAAAGGGCGTGAGGATCAAAAGTCCTCTGTCTCTCAAGGAGTTGTGATGTAATGTAGTACACAATGAATAGTGACCTAATCTTAGTCCAAAATCGTGTGCTGGATCCAACTCATACTGGTTAGACAGCAAGATTTATTAATTGTTAGGTTTGTTTATAGTCCAGAAAACTTGCACTTGCTAGTTGTGTGACCCTGGGCAAGTCACTTACCCTGTTTGCCTCAGTTTCCTCATCTGCAAAATGAAAATAATAATAGTGTCTGCCAGGCACAATGCCTGCCATGGAGTTGTTTCCTTCCTCTTGAGAGCTGATTGTTAAATTTTCAGTGTAAATATTTACACCTAAAAAATGGGCAAATGTTACAAGTCAGAGATTGATTTATTTTTCTGTGGTTGTTTAGACTTTTAAAAGAGCTGGAAAATGTTAATATGGAAGATTAAACTTAGCAACATAGTGGGCTTACATTTTTTTTTGAGAGATTGCCTCAGGTCACACAGACAGTATATCAGGGATTGGAACCCAGGCCCCTGTCCAGGGTGCTGCCTGCTTTGTAATGTATGGGCCCCTGGAAGAAGTCAGGGAGATAACACTTGCATAGTACTGCAGTCAAAATAGCCCCAAAACCAAATGGGCCCCTCCACTCGGAATGGGATCATAGTTCCCAGATACAGTATATTTCTGATACTGTATTCAGCTCATTTCCATATCTTTGTCCCAGTTTCTAGTCTATGGCAAAAGCCACTTTTAACAGCATTGCAAGTTTCCCAGTGGTGCTAAATTGCACATGCACTAGTGTGGAAAGTAGGTGACTGTCTAATAATGATTAAGGACAGTTGACAAATAAAACTCAATGGTATTAGTGATTACTGATGATCATGATTGGCAAGAAATTTTATTGTAATAGATATAATGGCTAGAGAGTTTCTTGTAGTCAGAAAGACTAGATCTCTTGACATCACAGGGACACCAATGAGAATGGCATCCTTCTATCTCATCATTTGATTGACCAACTTCATTTCCCTGAAATTAATCTTTTGGAAGAGGTCCTTCACACCTCTTCCTTTGCACAGTTTTCAGATTAAGAGCTATTGTCTCCTCCTCCTCCTAGTCATCATAGGCCCTTCCATTGCCCTTTGGCTGGCCTTCAGTAGAAATTCTTTGGGTTCTGTGGGATACCATATTTTAGGTCATATGACATCACTGGAAGAAGAATGTCCTTAAAAACATGGGTCTTTGTTTCAGGGAGAGGTAACCCATCACTATGACTAACACTCAAATTTCCATTTCTCCTTCCAGTTTCAAAGGCTTTTAAACAAATTCTACGATTTACTGCTCCTACCAATTCTATATTTTTAAAAATAAAGAAAGAATGGTCAGGGTAGGTGAAGGATTGACTTATTCAAGGTTACCCAGTTAAGATGTGAAATTATACAGCAGAGCTGGTCTTCAGAATCTGTCGCTCCATTGTATAGAGGCAAGGAAATGGAGGCCTACAGAAGGCAAGAAACTTGTCCAGCTCACATGGCAAGTCTGCAGCAGAGTCAAGATTCGGACCCAAGCTCCTCCTCCTCCTATCTAGCAGCACACAGTCCAGAACTCTGCCACTACGCACCATTTGTCGGATACTTGCTGCTCTACTGGAAAAAATCTACTGAATTCATATGGAATTGGAGTCCCAATGTCACTCGCTGTGTGAATTTGTTAAAGTGACGATCACTTTGGACTGCATTTCCTACTGCCTCCCAAGGACGGAGGGAGGGAGATTTCTTTATAAACCATGGGAGGAAAGTCAGTGGTTGTTACTGCTGCCGGTGGGCAGTGCTAGAACTTGTGCCCAGGTCTCCTTTTCCGAGAGCTGAACTGCCTCTACCACCACCTCTCAGCATCTGAAACTTGGTCTAATTTAGCTTCTGGGTTGAATTGAGAAGAGAAGGGAGATAGTGTCTGCATCCTGTGTCACTCTCAGCATCTTATAATCACATCAGTCCTTTGGAAAATGCCACTTGTACTTCTGGGAGATTTCGATCATTATCATCCACAATTGCAACACACACAAGCTTGAATCATCTCTCTAAAGAAAGTAACAAATTTCAACTGACTAATATGTTGCCCTGTTTGTGATTCATTTAGGGAAAGTGTCAAGAGTTCCTATTAATAACCTTCCTCTTCACAAAGGTAGAATGGATAGAGTTCCTTTCATTTCACTGCTTTATCTTTCAATTAATCAAGCAGCTACAATTGAAAAAGTTTTAAAACTTCCACCACCTGAGTCATCCAGAGTCCAAACATTTACCTGGTCAAGTTCAGGGTGAACCTATTCCAAGAGGCACTGAGCCATCTTCTCAGACAGGTGGGTTTCAGCCCACACTTTCCCAGAGGGAAATGGAGTCTGCCATGCTTGCTAATATTAGGGGACCCCCCCCAGCCTAACTGCCCATCATCACTGATGCACTTAAACTGAGAAGCTTCCTATCTGAAGACATAGACTTAGAGAATGGCAAAGCTGGTAGAAATCTTAGATGATAGAACAGAGATTGTCAGAGCCGGAGGGACCCTAAAATAAAAAAAATGTCAAAGCTGAAGGAACCTTAGAACATGGAATGACAAAGCTGGAAGAAATTTTGATTATAGAAGAGAGAATGTCAGAGCTGAAGGGACCCTAGAGCACAGACTGTCAGTCAGAGGGACCCTAGAACATGGAATTTCAAAACTAGAGGGACACAGAAAATCAAAACTGAGAGATCTCTTTGAATAGAGAACATAGACTGTTGGAACTGGGAAAAACCTTAAAACAGAAAATTTCAGAAGTAGAAGTGACCTTAGAACAAAAAAATCTGACATTAGAACTAGAAGTAGTATTAAAACATGATGATATTTATCCTTTGTTCTCAAAAGATTCCATGACATCAGCGAGGTGATATCATGATAAGCAAGAGAATTGGACTTGCTGTGCCTTGCTTTCTCCTCCAGAGTTATCTGGGCCCAGTGACCAGATATGCATCCTGATGACTAGAGATGGCCCTGGAAGCAAAGCAATCAGGGTCAAGTGACTTGCTCAAGGTCACATAGCTAGTAAGTGTCAAGTGTCTGCAGCACGATTTGAACTCAGGTCCTCCTGATTCCAGGGTTGGAGCTCTATCTACTATACCACCTTCAGAAGCAAAGAGGCCATGATATACAGAACTTAAATCTGAAAGGGACATTAGAGATCACATAGGCAACTACCTCATTTTATAGATGAAGAAACTGAGGCCCAAGAAATGTAAAGACTTGGCAAAGTGAGTGAAACTAGGACTAGAATCTAGGTTTCCTGATTCCAATCCTAGGAATATAGGATCCTTCCTCAACTGAGCTATTAAGGGGCCCAAACTGCCAAAAGGTTGACAGCATGACTTGGCAGGAAACGCAGTACTTTGGGAAAGGGACCCCGGGGTCAGCAGGAGTTTTCACAGAAACCCAAGAGGTGGAAGGGACCTTTTGTGCCTCCCCTATCTGAGCCCTAACAAGCATTCCCAACAAACCAGCATCCAGCCTCCCCATGAAGGCCTCCACCAAGGTAGAGCCTCCCCTGCCTCCCTCAGAGGAAGCCTGCTTCACTTTGGGTCAGCTTTCACCAACAGGAAGACTGCTATCAAGCACAGAGTCTCCTTGCCACATCTCGCAATAGTTGGAAGTTCTGCTCTTCAGGGACATAGAAAACAAGTCTGAGCCCTTCCACCTACAGCTCCTCAACCTCATGAAGAAATCAACATGAAAATATGGCCCTGCCAAGCCTTCTCTTTTCTGGGCTAAACAATTGCAGTTTCTTTAGCTAATCCCGATGGCATGAAACTGGGGCCCCTCATCATTCTGGTTGCTGGCCTTCCTCTGAATCCTGTCCAGCTCATCAGTGCCCCTGTCCAGCTCATCGGTGCCCCTTCCAAACTAGGAAGCCCTCCAGCTGTGGCCTGACCAGCCTTAAAGACAGTTAAACAAGCTGGTATTTCTTCCTTGCCTCTACAATGCTCTTGATGCAGTCCAAGATCTCAATGGTCATTGACTGACTCATATCGTTTGCAGTCCATAAAGAGCCCCCCCACATATTTTGTAGCAACTATTCTGACCAAACTACCTTAGTAAATGTTCTTCTAAATATACCCCCCCAAATAGTGACAGGTTTTTCCTCAACTACATTCAGAGAACAGGGGAAGATGAACTCTAGTCTGGAAGACATGGGGTAGCAGGGCAAGTCCCAGATCCAGGAAGTCCTTTGACTGTGTCCTCAGGATGGTCCCTTTAGATATAATGAAGCTTTTCTGCAGAGCTCTTTGGGAGAGCCTTGAATCTGTTTTCTCCCTCTTGTCCCATGTAGTATTGCATTCTCATGCAGCCATTATTAGCCATTCTGAGGATTCTGCTGGAACTACCAAGGAAGAAACTGAGCCCAAGAGAGTAGAAGGGACTTATCCAAGGACACCCATAATGATGAGAACAATAGATGTGATTTCTATAGTACTTTAAGTTTGGCAAAGTGATTCATGTTATTTTAACTCATTTGATCTCACAACCACCTTGGGAGGTGAACAGTATTGTTAGCCCCATTTTTCAGATGAAAAAACGGAGGCAAAAAAAGCCCACCAAACAGTTAAGTCATTTGCCTAATACCTGTATCTGCAGTTGGATTTAAACTCATCTTCCTGACTCAAATTCTCTCCACATGAGATCCTAGGTCTAAGGAAGAAAGCAGGCCAGAGGAAGGGAAGGGATTTGTCTAAGACCACACAGGTAGGAGAGGCTGGACTGGACTCAGACGCTCTGACTTCAAATGACTGCCTGAATAAATACATTTGAGCTGGAACTCATTCCCCTTCCCCCATACACCTTGGCAGTTTGACCTAATGGATAGAAAAGTCAGCTGTGGGTTCAAGTTCTGACATCTTGGCTGTGTGACCCTAGACAAGTCATTTAACCCAACAATGCTTCAGGCACTCTTCTTTGTTTCTTTCTTCACACCAGTGAAGTTGTAGATTCATGGCTGAATCAAATTTGTTGTTTGGTTGATTTGTCTAGACTTGAGAAAGAAATGGAGAAAATGCAAATGATGCAGATGAAAGTGAAAAATGTATCAGATAGATAGATAGATAGATAGATAGATAGATAGATGTGTGTGTGTGTGTGTGTGTGTGTGTGTGTGTATTTCCAGAAATGTTTCCAGAAAGTTGGTTGTTAAATATTTATCAATGCATCCCTGGATGCAGCAGAGAAAGAATACTGGTCAGGAAGTCAGGAGAAAGGGGTTCTAGTCGTGTATCTGAAACGGAAACATTTTTGTAACATAGAGCAAATCCCTTCCTCTATTTGGACTTTGGTTTTCTTCCCTCTTAAATGAAAAGGTTAGATTTTATTTTCCCTAAGGTATTCTCCAACTATAACATTCTATGTGCTAAGATTGCTTCTATCCAGAATTGACATTTTCTCTTCTAAGGGCCTCTCTAGCTCTTGAAATTAGTAGCACACATGCTCCTTAAGGATGGGGAGTAGGTGGGGGTATTTAAATGTTTCCTAAATTTTATTAAACATTCTTTGAGTCTTTGATCTTATTTTGGGTCTCCTGCCTGCCTCCTTTTTGGCTGGGGAGAAAACATTTTGAGCTTCCTGTTTGGAAGCATTTAAATCTGGAGAATTTTGAATTTCCCATAGTCCCATTGTTCTCCTAGTATCATCCCTCCGGATAGCAGCCACTAGTGGCAGTACCTGCATCTAGAGTGGAGAATGGACTGCAATGGGAAGGCTGATTCATAGCACCACAAGGAGCCCAGTAGGGAAGTTACTTTGGAATAGACTAAAAGAAGAGCTCTGTTGATTTACTGAGAAGTGCGACAATTTGTCTTCCTCATCTGATGAAAGGTTTTTCTTACCATTGCATCTCCCAACTCATTGTTGAAACCTAGTTATTAAAAAAAAAAAACTACCACAGACTTTCATAAAAACACAAGTGAGGTAAGTCCAAAAGCCAAACACGAAGAAAGAGGCAGACAGAAAAATGTCCATAAAAATCTCATGGCCAATATTTTCCAAAAGGGCAGCTCATTCTGCCTTTACTGGGTAGGCAGTTGGAACTTCTCCTTTTCAGGAAAGACCAAATAAGAAGAATGCCCTGAAAATTCTAGTAAGAATTTGCCACTCTGATGTCACACAGTTGGGTGATTGTTGGGTGTACGGGGCCAGCTATGGGCTCGGGTACTCCTGGCTTCAGGGCTGGTGCTCCGTCCACTGCGCCATCTGGCCATACCTACAATTATTACTATAATTTTTTTTAATTTTAATTTTTTTCCTCTTCCCTTTACTTTATCACGCAAGCGAGTCTATATTTTGGGGGGGAGGGGGTATTTTGTTTAGTGTTAAACAAGAATATTTTATTAATGTATAAAAACATTTGTACAAATGAGAATAAATATTAAGTTAAAAAATTAAAATTAAAAAAAATTTAAAAAAAAAAGAATTTGCCACACTGACTCCATCACTCAGGCCCTCTAAGTGGCTGAAGCTGTATTTTTTTTCTAGGCATTTCTTCACCTAAATGTATACATTATTGGAATCAAGGCCCATTGCTTCTATCATCTAAGATGTCTTCCAGTTCTGTTGGCCTGTATTCTAAGACAACACTGTCAAATTCAAATAGAAGTAGGAACCATTATTAGTACATAAGAATCCCTTCCATCTCATATTGACCTAGGAAAAACCACATGTTAGTATTATATTTGTTCTATTAAACTTTATTTATTTTGTTAATTATTTCCCATTTACATTTTCATCTGGTTTAGATGACAATCTGGTGTGTTGTGGGCCACATATGGCCTCGGGGTACTTGAGACCTCTGTTCTAAGATACATTCTCAGATCTGACATTCTAGGTTCTGAAGACCCTCTCAGTTCTGACATAATGTGCTAGGAGCTTTAATATTCTGTTCTAAGGTCTCTTCCGACATCCATTCCTGTTCTATTTTATGTTCTAAAGCCCTTCCCGATTCTGATGTTCTATGCTTTAAAGTCCCTCTCACTTCTGACATTCCATCTTCTAAGATTCCTCCCACCTGGAACTTCTCTGTCCCAAGCTGGGACATAACACAGCTTCTACCAGGTTAATTTGAGGGGTCAAATTTCTTGCCAGAAGTAATTGGTGGTTGTTTTTCCTCTTTGAAAAACAATTGCAATTTGTAGCCTTGTCACCTGGGACTCACAATCTGCTCCAAACATTTCCCACTTAACCTTATATAAAGTGGATGCTATATTAGTCCCCTTCCCAGAAAAGGTACCTTGTAATTCCTTCCAACATCAAGATATTTATAGGAGAACTACAGTATTAATAAGTAAGTGATTCTTTTTTATCATTTTTTCTATTCCAAGCATTTAGTTTGTCTCCCACATTGCCCCCCCGCCCAAACTAAAGAAAACAAAACCTCTGTAATGGATATAAGAAGTCGAGCAAAGAAAATTTTCACATTTGCCATCTCCAAAAATGTATGTCTAGCTAATTCTTATTTATATAGTGTTGTGTAGTGATATTTGTGTAGTCTTTTAATGTTTTCCAAATGATTTGTGCACATGATCTAACAGGAGTTTCACCACAACTTTGCAGTAGAATCCATAGAATTACCTCTATTTCATGGATTGAGAAATTCAGGTAGAGAGAGATTCAAACATTGGCCCGTAGTCTCCAGTTCAGAGGTGACTTGGAATCTGAACGATGTGGCTATCAGAAAATTGGGTCGGCCAGGGTTGGGGCTTAAAGAATGTGAAATCCATTGCTGAGCCTATAGATCCGAGAGGTGCTTCAGCGAATACTATTGGCTTGTTTACTGAGGCCAGGTGGGTGTGTGCAGAAGGATGGAAGGTGAAGGAAATCCAGGCTCTCGGTTCCCTGGGAGGGAATTGTGAATCTGTGGCCCGTCAGACCAGCACAGCTGACAAGCGTGGGTCCTCAAGTTCTGGGTCAGATAACTTGGATTGAGAAATTACTGTGTGTAATAAACTTAGAGCAGGCGCTTTTAAGGTAAGTGTGCGTGAGAGTCTGTATCCAGGCCTGAAAGTGGGCGTTGGGGAGGAGGAGGGGTGAAGAAAACAGAAAGGGCCTTTGTGCAAAAGTATGGTGTGCATAACTTATTTGCAGATCTAGCTGGATGAGTTTGGACAAACTGAACATACACACACAAATCCACACTTGTCTTACTTGCAAGATAAAGGGATTTGGATTCCATGCGCATCGAGGTTCATTCCTGGTGTCTTATAACACGGGCACATGATGCTTTAGCAGCCTATCTGACCCCAATTGGGGTGAGATCTGACCCTAGATCTTTCTGGTTGGAAGTCAGCTCAGAGTTCATGGAGCCATCTTGCTTCTGTCCTTCTCTGGCCCAATTCTGGCCCACAGGGGATGTGACTTGGGTAAGGTGCTTGTCCTCTCTGAGACAACCCTCTTATCCGAGAAGTTGCATTGGGCAGCGTGTGTTTTCTCATCTGTCAACAAAACTGCTGCTCTAGACCTCTTGCCTATCCAGTCAGTTCCAGTTTTGTACATTCTAAAGCTGCATCATTCAAGGTTCTTATGAGTGGGTCCTTCCCATCTCTCATAGACCTGAGGGACTACGATTTGTGGTCTGAGGCCCAGAGGACAGGAAAAATTGGGGCTGGCAATAGTTTCTAGTGGGATTATTAACTGTCACTTACTGGAGGGCTAACTGCTCACTTTATAGATTTCTCTCATCATTTTGCTTTTCCCCAAGCCCTTTCCAGTCCCCTGCCTGCCTACCTTTTTTATTCCTGAGCATTCTGCGCTGGGTTTGTGTGTGTGTATTCTTGCTGATGGGGGTGGGCGGGGGAAGGAGGTGGGATATAAAGGTAAAGACTCCAAGCTCTGTCCATTGGATGTGATTTCCTCTGAGGTTTGCTTAGGACAGAAGGTAAGTTGTCTGAATGACCTGTGAAGTCCTCTGTGTTCTTCAGTTTCCCTCTGTCCCAAACCTCCCCCTCCCCACCACAGACTCTTCATCTCTCCTTTTCAATGGATAACTGAGAATTGGTTCTATTGCCATTTGTGTAACTTCACAATAAGGAAATTGGGTTGGGAGTTCAAAGGTCTGGATACAAATCCAACTCTGGCTCTTGGCTGCCTGGCGTGGGCAAAGGCCTCTCATCTCTTTAGATTTTCATTTCCTCTTCTGGAAAGTGAAATCTGTTTAAATGAATTATCTCTAAGGTACCATGAAGCTGGCATCTTCTGATGCCCCAAATGAGACTCTCTGGTGTTTTGGTACACTAGGGGGTGACACTCACTAGTAAGTGGAGAAATGTTCTCCAGACTCTATCAAGTCACTCAGTCAAGAAATATACGTTACGTCTTTACTGCCTTACGCACTATGCTAAGTGCTGAGGATCCAAAGAAAGGCAAAAGACAGGCCCTGTCAAAATGTTAAAAATAAATAATCATTAAAAAAATAGTCTCTGCTCTTGAGGAGCTTACAGTCGAATGAATAACTCCTGGTAGTTCTTCCTTAATGTAAAAAAAGCAAAATCAAACCACATACTTTATGGATTCCTGTTGTTTAGGGGATGAATGATTCTAGGCTCTATAGGGTAGAAAAGAGCACAAATTCTCAATAACCTAGAACAAGTAAGTCATCTTGGCTTCGATGATCCTGAGCACAATTTCACCTTTCTGTGCCTTAGTTTCCCTTTCCTGTAAAATGATTAGATGATCTCTAAGGTTTCTTCTACCTCTAGATCTGGATTCTTGTACTTCTTTATCAAAGAAGACCAAAATGACATCACTATGTTGGAGACAACTAACAGCATATCAGACTTTGGCTGATCAGACCAATATGAACCGGGAATGCTCTACCCCAGGTTGGGCACAAATAGTCCGTGTGAACACCTGGGGTGAGGACTCAAAAATCACAGATGTTACATTTGAATTGAATTGAATTGAAGTAGTTCTAGATCTGGGGCCCTACAAGTGACTCTGAACTAGTCACTTAACTTTTGGGGGTCTGAGTTTCCCCCATTTGGAAAAAGTTGAGCCGGATGGCCTCTGAAGTGCCGGTCCAACTTTAAATCTTTGCCTCCCACACCTCCTCTAAGCCAAAGTTCATCTAGCTCTTGCTGTTTTGAAAGCCTAGGTCAAATGGTCACTTCTTCTGGGAAGTCTTCCCAGATTCTCCTACTTATCAGAAATGTCATCAGTGAGTGAAAATGGTCTATCCTGGTTATTCTTTGAGTATCTTCTGGAAAGACTGCAGGAGTGAGGTCTTGTCTAAACTGCTACCTTCCCCTGTTCCCGGGGCTCCGGAAAGAAAAAGGTAATTCAGAATGTTTGTAGAATTGAATTGACTGATCTACCTCCACAGAGCTGTACAGGCAAATTCCCATGATGCCAGTCTTCTCCCCAGGCAGTGGCCCAGGGGCAGCAGTCCAGTGCTACCCCTCCCCTGTGGAAAACTGCAAAAAGTGGAGAGTAGGCCCTGGAACCAATGCCCAGCTGTCTGGGGGCAGTCAGATCCTGCCTTTTCCCCGAGACAAAGCTAGAGTAGCAGATGGTGTGGACTAGGGCCCCCTGCTGGCTTAAAGGCTGGCTGTGCATCCTCTCCTCTCCCCCACCGCCAATCCTGAAGTCTCGACCCCTAGAGAGAGTGGTTGCTAGTTAGTTGCCCCCCCCCTGCCTTTTGCCAAGGGTCCCAGGCCGACGTTGGTTTCTAGAGAAGACGTGATGAGTGGCCTCGGTCTAGGCAAAAGCATTTTGGGAAGAATGCGGAATGCTCTGGAGCTTTGGCCAAGCTGTTGGAATTCGGGGGGCCGGCCCTGTCGCCATCCCAGGGCTCATCAATACCTGCTGTCTGTACTGCTGGGGGGAGTGGCAGTCTTGGGACTGGGAGAGCCGAGTTCTAAAGCAACACCTTGGACAGAGGGCCGCTGGACAAAGCCCCTCACCTCTCTGAGCCTGTCTCCTCACTTACAAAATGAGGGTCCTTATAGTATGGACATACCATGTCGAATACAGTATGTATATAGTATAGAGAATACAGTATGAATGTGCTATATAGAACAGAGTACGTATATGCTATATAGACTATAGTTTGGATATAGTATATAGAATACAGTATGCATACGGTATATAGAATAGAGTATGTATATAGTATATGGACTAGAGGACGTGTGTAGTATAGAGAAGAGAGGACGCATATGCTCTAGAGAACACAGTATGTATACAGTATAGAGAATATGGTACAGATGTGCTATATAGAATAGAGTACATGTCTAGTATATACAACAGAGTATGTATATGCTATATAGAATATACCATGGATATAGTATCTAGAATAGAGTACGGATATAGTATATGGAATAGAGTCCGGATGTGCTATATGGAATAGAGTATGGATGTGCTATAATAGAATAGAGTCATGATGTGCTGTATAGAATAGAGTCAGGGTGTGCTATATGGAATAGAGTATGGATGTGCTGTATAGAATAGAGTCAGGGTGTGCTATATGGAATAGAGTATGGATGTGCTATAATAGAATAGAGTCAGGGTGTGCAATATGGAATAGAGTATGGATGTGCTGTATAGAATAGAGTCAGGGTGTGCTATATGGAAGAGTATGTATGTGCTATATGGAACAGAGTATGTATGTGCTATATGGAATAGAGTCCAAATGTGCTATATGGAATAGAGTCCTGATGTGCTATATGGAATAGAGTATGGCTGTGCTATAATAGAATAGAGTCAGGATATGCTATATGGAATAGAGTATGGATGTGCTGTATAGAATAGAGTCAGGGTGTGCTATATGGAAGAGTATGTATGTGCTATATGGAATAGAGTATGTATGTGCTATATGGAATAGAGTCCTGATGTGCTATATGGAATAGAGGATGGATGTGCTATAATAGAATAGAGTCATGATGTGCTGTATAAAATAGAGTCAGGGTGTGCTATATGGAATAGAGTATGTATGTGCTATATGGAATAGAGTATGGATGTGCTGTATAGAATAGAGTCAGGGTGTGCTATATGGAACAGAGTATGTATGTGCTATATGGAATAGAGTCCAAATGTGCCATATGGAATAGAGTCCGGATGTGCTATATGGAATAGAGTATGGATGTGCTTTATAGAATAGAGTCAGGGTGTGCTATATAGAATAGAGTATGCATGTGCTATATGGAATAGAGTATGGATGTGCTGTATAGAATAGAGTCTGGATGTGCTATATGGAATAGAGTATGTATGTGCTATATGGAACAGTCCGGATGTGCTATATGGAATAGAGTATGTATGTGCTATATGGAACAGAGCCCAAATGTGCTATATGGAATAGAGTCCGGATGTGCTATATGGAATAGAGTATGGATGTGCTATAATAGAATAGAGTCAGGGTGTGCAATATGGAATAGAGTATGGATGTGCTGTATAGAATAGAGTCAGGGTGTGCTATATGGAAGAGTATGTATGTGCTACATGTTATAGAGTATATATGTGCTATATGGAATAGAGTCCAAATGTGCTATATGGAATAGAGTCCCGATGTGCTATATGGAATAGAGTATGGATGTGCTATAACAGAATAGAGTTAGGGTGTGCTATATGGAATAGAGTATGGATGTGCTATATGGAATAGAGTATGGAGGTGCTGTGTAGAATAGAGTCAGGGTGTGCTATATGGAATAGAGTACATATGTAGTATATGGAATATAGTACAAATTTGCTTTATAGAATAGAGTCCAGATGTGCTATATGGAATATAGTATGGATGTGCTATATGGAATAGAGTCTGGATGTGCTATATGGAATAGAGTATGGATGTGCTATAATAGAATAGAGTCAGTGTGTGCTATATGGTAGAGTATGTATGTGCTATATGGAATAGAGTCCAAATGTGCTATATGGAATAGAGTCCTGATGTGCTATATGGAATAGAGTCCTGATGTGCTATATGGAACAGAGTATGTATGTGCTATATGGAATAGCATCCAAATGTGCTATATGGAATAGAGTCCGGATGTGCTATATGGAATAGAGTATGGATGTGCTATAAAAGAATAGAGTCAGGATATGCTATATGGAATAGAGTATGGATGTGCTGTATAGAATAGAGTCAGGGTGTGCTATATGGAAGAGTATGTATGTGCTACATGTTATAGAGTATGTATGTGCTATATGGAATAGAGTCCAAATGTGCTATATGGAATAGAGTCCCGATGTGCTATATGGAATAGAGTATGGATGTGCTATAATAGAATAGAGTCCAGGTGTGCTATATGGAATAGAGTATGTATGTGCTATATGGAATAGAGTATGTATGTGCTATATGGAATAGAGTCCGGATGTGCTATATGGAATAGAGTATGGATGTGCTATAATAGAATAGAGTCAAGATATGCTATATGGAATAGAGTATGGAGGTGCTGTATAGAATAGAGTCAGGGTGTGCTATATGGAATAGAGTATGTATATAGTATATGGAATATAGTACAAATATGCTTTGTAGAATAGAGTCCGGATGTGCTTTATGGAATAGAGTATGGATGTGCTATAATAGAATAGAGTCAGGGTGTGCTATATGGAATAGAGTATGGATGTGCTGTATAGAATAGAGTAGGGGTGTGCTATATGGAATAGAGTATGTATGTGCTATATGGAATAGAGTCCGGATGTGCTATGTGGAATAGAGTATGGATGTGCTATATAGAATAGAGTCAGGGTGTGTTATATGGAATAGAGTCCAAATGTGCTATATGGAATAGAGTCCTGATGTGCTATATGGAATAGAGTATGGATTGCTGTAATAGAATAGAGTCAGGATATGCTATATGGAATAGAGTATGGATGTGCTATATAGAATAGAGTCGGGGTGTATGGAATAGAGTATGTATGTGCTATATGGAATAGAGTATGTATGTGCTATATGGAATAGAGTCCAAATGTGTTATATGGAAGAGAGTCCGGATGTGCTATATGGAATAGAGTCGGGATGTGCTATATAGAATAGAGTCAGAATGTGTTATATGGGATAGAGTGTGGATGTGCTATATGGAGTAGAGTATGTATATAGTATATGGAATATAGCACAAATATGCTTTATAGAATAGAGTCCGGATGTGGTATATATAATAGAGTTTGGATGTGCTATATGGAATAGAGTCGGGATGTGCTATATATAATAGAGTCCAAATGTGCTATATGGAATAGAGTCTGGATGTGCTATATGGAATAGAGCACGTATATAGTATATGGAATATAGTACAAATATGCTTTATAGAATAGAATCCAGATGTGCTATATGGAATAGAATATGTATATAGTATATGGAATATAGTACAAATATGCTTTATAGAATAGAGTCCGGATGTGCTATACG